>NW_016107520.1:2503552-2539838 GCF_001604975.1 Cebus imitator | reverse complement strand
AGGAAGGAAAGAAGGAAGGAAGGAAGGAAGGAAGGAAGGAAGGAAGGAAGGAAGGAGAGAGAGAGAAAGAGAAAGAAAGAAAAAAAAGAAAAGAGAAAAGAAAAGAAAAGAATGAGGCATTTATACACTGTTTGGTAGATAAGGGGGAGCCAGTGCAGGATGTGAGCTGCGGTGTGAATGGGTCAATCTGGAGTGTATTCGCATGGCTTTCTCTTTAGAACCCAAAATAGCCCAGCCAGGCACACTGGGTTTGTTTGTTTTATCGCCATTACAATGTCAGCTCTCCAGAGTCACAGCTATTAGTGTTTAGAAATACAGGCTTGGTCTTACAATCATTTGGAATTCAGAATTTCTCTAAATTCAATTCATAAATTGAAAAAAACTCAAATGCATAAATCCTTTAGAGAGCTGTGGAAGTAATGATGTCTAGAAGAAGTAAAATTCCATGGAGGAAAGACTATTCAATTTTTGTGTGAGGATCAGCAGATTTTATTTTTACTGTGAATATTTGCTATTTCTGGGAATGGGGTAGAGGTTGAATATTGGGGCTTGGTCTAAACCTTTTGAAAAGCAGAGTGAAGTCACCAGTAGGCTCACAAAGCAGTGACCCCTGTGGGAGGATGTGTGAGCTAAAGCGCCTGCGGGTGACTTGACAAGGGGTCAAAGGCCACCAGAGTATCAACAGAAGTCCTAGAGGAGTCCTAGAAAGAATGATGAACTATAGGAAGACTGAGTTTCACCAAAACTGTCATACGACCCTGAGTTAGCTCAGTCTCTGATTGGATTATGTGGATCATACAGCTACTCTATCTGCCTATTAGAGGAAATATTGAGTACTATCTAGGGAACATAGTATCATCTGGAAACTCTATAATTCTTTTGTACTCAATGTTTAAAATAAAATAAAAATTACTTGACACAAGATGAGACACAACCATTTGGTTAATAACCAGTAGAAAAAAATAATTTGATGGAAGACGCAAAGATGATTCAGAACTTGAAGTTAGCATCCAAGAACTTTAAAATAACTATGATTGATATGTTCAAAAAAACAGAAGAAAAGACAGAGAAGATATATTAATGTAACAGAATTGAAATCTATAAAGAATGTAACAGAATTGAAATCTATAAAGTATGAAATGCACATTCTAGAATTTAAAAATACAACATTTAAAGTTAAAAATTTGGTGAATGAATTTAATAATAGATTGGAAGACTGGATTAGTAAACTGGATAATAGATTAATAGAAAATGTCCAATGAAGTACATGAAGGGAAAAAATAAGTAGAAGATAAATGTATATAAATGTAGGAATCATGTGAGGTATGCACAAAATTTTAATAGTTCTATAATTGATTCACAAAAGAAAAAAAGACATAGGCTGAAGCAGAAGCAATTTCTGAACATATAAGAGTAAAGAATTTTTTATAATTGATGAAAGATCTCAGCTCACAGACTCAAGAAGCTTAGAGAACCCCATGTAGGAAAAAATGCGAAGAAAATCATACACAGACACATCATAGCCAAGCTGGTAGAAAATCAGATCCAGAGAAAATCTTAAAAGTGACAGAGAAGAAGGACACTTAACATTGAAAGAAACCACAGTAATACTGGCATTCCCCCAGAAGTGATGATAAGCCAGACATATTTTAAAGTGAATATGACTTATTTAAACAATATATTTTAAGCACTGAAAGAGAAGAACTGCCAACCTTGATTTCTATGCCCAGTGATTTCTGAGTTATTTTTAGATTAATAGGCTGACTAAACAAAGAAAAACAATAAAAGGAGTTGTCTAGGCAGAAGGAAAATGAGGCTAGATAAAAACAAAAATGTCGGTGGGAAGAAAGAACAAGGGAGAGGGTAAACATATGGGTAAATATAAGTGAAATTGGCCATACAAAGCAGTACCATAATATTTATGGTGATTAAAATATATATTGCATTCAAATGCATAAAAACAATAACAAAGAAGGGAGGGAGATGGAAAGCAGATTTAAAGTATTCTAAGGCTGTAGCCTGATGAAGAAAGTGTTAAAAAAATTTTGCTTCATTAACAAGGAAGCATGATTTCAATTCTGCAATTGTGTTTCCTAAATAAAGACCAATGAACATGGTTGACTATATACCCAATGTTAGTGTCCTTTGATACTACAAATTCCATTACCATATTGTCACATTCTTGCAAGGATTCTTCCACTTCCATATTCTCTGTAAGTTTTTCTTGGCCAGGATTAAGGCCAGAGTAGACCCAAGTCTTCTTATTTCCTCCACTTTCTAGGCAAATAGCCCTCAGCAAATCAAGAATTTAGAGGATCCACTGCCTGTCATTTTATTTTTTTGAGATGGAGTCTAGCTCTGTCACCCAGGGTGGAGTGCAGTAGTGTGATCTTGGCTCACTGTAACCTCCACCTCCCAAGTTCAGTCGATTCTCCTGTCCCAGACTCCTGAGTAACTGGAATTACAGGCTTGTGCCACCAAGCTAATTTTTGTATTTTTAGTAGAGACTGGGTTGCACCATGTTGGCCAGACTGGTCTCAAACTCCTGACCTCAGGTGATCCGCCCATATTGGCCTCCCACAGTGCTGGGATTACAGGTGTAAGCCATTGCGCCTGGTCTAGGAGCCACTGCCTTTTCGAAGAGCAAGACTGCCAGCTGGTGTCTAGATGTTCACCTCATCACCCTTTAATATGTTGCATCTGTAATGTGGACCATTAAAATCTTTTATCTGACTGACTGGCTGGCTTATAGGAATACCCCTCAATTATTTTACTCTTTTACTTGTTTTCTTTTATCCTCAATGCAGTGTGCTTCCTATCTACCTTGCTGAACAAAGTAGCCATAATATTTTATTTCTATTCCTTTTTCTTTTAATTTCAACCTGTTTCTTTTGAATAGGAATAAATATCCTTTCAGGGACATGTTCTCATTCCTTTTTACCAGGTCTGTGAGATAGTCATAAGCCTCTGTTTGTGTTTATTTGTGGAAACTTGTATTTTATTTTATTTGTGGACTAGTCATTATCTTGTCCTACCCATCTTTCCCTTTGTTTCATTTCCTAGGAATTTCAAATCATTTCCTTCTCTCTCAATAGTGATGTAGATACAACCCAGACTTGAGCGAGATTCCGTTGCCTCAAAATCCCAGCTCTAATTACTGCTGGACGACCATGGCTGTTTTTCATAACTTCTCTAACTTCAATTTCTTATCTCTAAAATGACAAGGAAAATAATAGCATCTACTATTATTTGAGATTTATAGGTTTTTGTTTGAGTTAATGTAAATAGAACTCTTAATCACTTGTGCCAAACTGCTTGTTCAATAAAATGCTGGCTTTCATTCTTCCTCCTTTGCTTTTTCTTCTCTTTGCTGCCCTGCTTTATGGTTTTATACAATTTTAAAAAATTCCTTTACATTTCAGTTTAGAAATCTTTCCAATCTGGCTAAGCTTAACAAAAATTTTATGTCTGTATTGAACCAAAAATTTCTATCTCTGTACATGCCTTCCACTTGTTGCTCTACTTCTGCCCTGAAGGGCTTCAGAAAACAGTTTCCTTTTCCACATAGACGCTCTTCCAAAATCACTTGTTTTATCTCCTGTAAGGGGTGTCATCTGTGAACTAACTGCTTTCATTTCATCTCTCCATTCTTCAAGAAACATTTCTACCCCTGGCCTATCACTTTCTTGTCTGGCCTGGAAGGTGAAGTGTATCTGCAATGCTCATCATCTTGGGACAATGCACATTGCACAAATGCACAGACAGTTGATCCTTGAACAACATGGATTTGAACACGTGGATTTTCTTTTGCTTCTGCCACCCCTGAGAAAGCAAGACCAACCTCTGCTCTTGCTACTCTTCCTCAGGCTACTCACTGTGAAGCTGATGAGGACAAAAGCCTTTATGATGAGTCACTTCCATTTAAAAAATAGTAAATATGTTCTCTTCCTTACGATTTTGTTAATAACATTTTCTTTTCCCTGGCTTACTCTATTGTAAAAATACAGTATATAATACATACAGCATAGACAGTGTGGAGATTTCTCAAAGGCCTAAAGATGGAAATACCATTCAACCTACCAATTCTATTGCTGGGTATACACCCAAAGGAATAGAAATTAATCTATTATGAAGACACATGCATGCATATGTTCATTGCAGCACTGTTCACACTAGCAAAGACAGGGAATCAATCTAAATGCCCATCAGTGGTAGACTGGTTAAAGAAAATGTGATACATATACACCATGGAATACTATTCCACCATAAAAAAGAACAAGATCATGTGCTTTGCAGGAACATGGATGGAGCTGGAAGCCATTATCCTTAGCAAACTAACACAGGAACAGAAAACCAGGTACCACATGTTCTCATAAGTGGGAGCTAGATGAGAACACATGGACACACAGAGGGGAATGACACACACTGGGGCCTATTAGAGGGTGGAGCGTGGGAGGAGAGAGGGTCGGGAGAAATAACCAATGGCTTAATACCTGGGTGATGAAATAATCTCTACAACAGACCACATTGAGACAAGTTTACCTGTGTAATAAACCTGCTCATGTATGCCTGAACTTAAAATAAAAGTTTAAAAAAACACAAAAATATATATATTAATTGACTACATTATCAGTAAGACTTTCAGTCAACAGTAAACTATTAGTAGCTAAATTTGGGGGGATCAGAAGTTATACATGGATTTTCAATTGCGTGGGGGTTAGTATCTCTAACTTTGCATTGTTCAAAGGTCAGTTGTGCTCTGTAATCAAATGCCAAAGACCTCCAATATCCTGTGTTCCTAATTTTTAAAAATGCAATCTTCTTAGATCAAGTTATCAGCCTTGACATATATAAGCAGCCTAAGAAAAAGACCTAAAAATTAAACTATATATTTGATGTATTTCAATACATGACAGGAAGGATGTTAGAAGGCATGAAGCTATGACTTGCCCTGAACAGTCAAGGCTGAACATGTACCCTGCCAAGTGGTAAAATCACGAGTAGGAGCCCTAATCGCAGAGGAGGGCAACAGGAGATTGCAAAGCTGGAGAGGAAGGTGTAAAGTGGCCAATATCATGGGGAAACAAAATGAGGCTAGGCATGAAAACCAGATGTTACCTTCCCATAACAGCCTGGAGCTTGCCTCAGTACACACAGCTACACTGGGGGAAAAAATGTAATTTATTTGTTTATTTAGTGAACACTTCAAAAATGATGACTTAAATATTTGGGGTTTGGCTGGCAAACTGGAAACACTCTAACAAAACATATTTAGTGTGAGCACTTCAAAAATGGTAATTTAAACATTTGAGGTTTGGTTGGCAAATTGAAAACACTCTTACAAAACACTTTTACCCCTCAATGTTTAATCTGTCTGAATGATTTTGATACCTCACTTCCCTTACTGACATAGTTTCTTAGAGAGCCTTTTGATGTCAAGAAGGTCTTCCTATGTGACTCTTGAGAGTATTCATTGTTTTTAACTAAGAATCAGGAATTTATTCACTTTCTTTGAAGTAAGCAAACAAGAATGTTAAAAAGCACTTGTTTTCAGTTCACAACTTCAACCCCCAAGTAAAGCAGACAACTCTAGCACTCTCATCTTCTACCCTACACTGCCAGCCCATTTAGCAAATGCCTGGCTGTATCCATCAGACTCCTGGTTAAGATATTATTTTAGTTTTAATTGGAGCTGGTGTACTGCAAAGCTGGCTTGTCTTTTTCTCTTGGAACAATCCAGGAATTATTAAACTGATTTTTTTTACCTCAACTCATCAACTTCCAAAATTAGATACATTATAAATGGTCACCACATAAGCCAATAGTAAAAGGCTTGGGACAAGTAATATTTTGGATTTGATTATTTTTTTTTGGATTGTGGAATATCTGCATACACATAATGAGATATCTCAGGGATGGAATCCTAGTCTTAATATAAAATTCATTTACATTTCATAATACACACGTACATATAGCTGGAAGGTAACTTTATGTAATACTTTTAGTAATTTTGTGCATAACACCAAGTTTTGACTGCATTTCAACTGAGACCCATTGCATGAGGTCAGGTGTGTCATTTTCCACTTGTTGCATCATGGTGCTCAAAAAGTTTCGGTTTTTCTAACATTTCAGATTTTTTATTTTCAGATTGGGCTACTCAGCTTGTATCACTATATATGTAAGGAAGGAACCAATATTCTTCAATCTTCAATATCCATCTGTGGTGGGTCATACATGGAGAAGCATATTCACACCCTTTATATACAATGTTGTTTGACCATGCAGCTTCTTGGGGACAGAGTACATAGTAGCCATCAGATGCTCAGAGGGGTCTTTGAAACTTTATTAGAGATGATAAGCCAGGAAAGCTGCAGTAATAAATGAAATCTGGACTATCAATTACTTATGATATGGTTTGGTTTTGTCTCCACCCAAATCTCATTTTGAATTAGAACTCCCCCAATTCCCATGTGTCATGGGAGGGATCCAGTGGGAGGTAATTGAATTTTGGGGGTGGGTCCTTATCATGCTATTCTCATGATAGTTAGTAAGTCTCATGAAATCTGATGGTTTTAAAAAGAGAAGTTCCCCTGCATGAGCTCTTCTCTTTGCCTGCTGTCATCTATGTAAGACGTGACTTGCTCCTCCTTGCCTTCCACCATGATTGAGAGGCCTCCCAGCCATGTGAAACTGTGAGTCCATTAAACCTTTTTCTTTTGTAAATTGGCCAATCTCAGGTATGTCTTTATCAGCAGCATGAAAACGGACTAATACAACTTAACAAATCAATTTTTAACTTCTTGCTTATGAGTATTTATGCAGCGTACTTTTATTGGGGAAAAGAAGCAGGGAGGAGAGCTCTATTTCTCACAGTCTCTTAGGATCCAGGCTCACAGAGGTTACATCATCTTATAGCCTCCCCCTCTGGACCACACACAGCCTTCTTGGTTACTATGGCAGAGGAGAAAACAGCATGGATCTCTCGCATTTGTTCTGCTATGCTTCTTCCCAGAAGAGATGCATGCCTTTTCCACTTACTTCAGTTCATTGATAACAATAGATTACCACCTAACCATAATAGGGCTAGGAAATATAATTTTTTGTGTCTAGAAAAAGAAGAAATCCAGATCTTGATTTTGCTAAAGAAATTTCCACCATGTACCCTTAATAAACTTGGGTTATACTAGGATATTTATCAAATAGTTTTATTAAAAATCAGTGTCTCTATTGGTAGCTGGGACTCTGAAGGATAGAGACAATATTACCTATATATGATTGATAAATAAATATGTAATTTAGTTATGGAGGTCTCAGGGTTTTATTTCTTAATAACATTTGTACTTATGAACTGAGAAAAGAGAGGATAGAGCACAGAAGTGCAGGACAGGAAGTACTAATAATTATGTCTTTGGTCACATAATTTCATTTAGGAAGACATAAATCCTTGCAATGATGTATAGCATTTTAGTAGAAAAACAACATATTTTTGCAAATAAAAGCATAAAATGATTTGAATCACAGCAGAAATAGAATGTTGAATGTGGAAGGGCTTTAAAATTTCACTGATATCATTTAGGAATTAAAGCAGAGTAGAGTTTACCAGCAGGGTGGATTTTTAGGTCCGCACAGCAGGGCATTTAGTCTTGTCTTGCTGAAGTTCATTCTCCCACAGCTACTGGCATTATCTCATCATGTTCTACTGCAAAAGGTTTTAGGTCTTCACCAAGTGCTGAATGGAGTGCAAACTCCCTAGCACACACTCCAGATTCTTCCGTCATCTTATTCCTCCCCACTTCTTCAATTTAAACCTCTACCATGACTTTTCCCTCACTACATTCTCTTGTAACCCAAAACATCTTCTACCAGGCTGCGATGTATTGGCTTTGGGTATTTTATACATATTTAGTAACTACTATTCAGAAGAATTAGCAAAAACAATTACTACAATGTTCTAATTACAATCCTGCTATCAAAGACAAACTTTGGTTTAACTGCAATATGTTTTCTTATTTGAAGTGAAAACAGGCAAAGAAAGAAAATTCATGCTTGAATTTTCACAGATGTATTTGGATCTCACATTCTATTTTTTAAAAGCAGAAATGTAGACTGGTGGATAGCAATAATTAGAGGACTGGGCTTTTTTAAGATTTTTGTTTTCAGTTTTACATGTTATACATGCTAATAGTAAGTGAAATTCAAAAGTACATTAGTAATAATATATAGTATTATATGGGGTAATATTATACTAATAAGATGATTAGTAATAATTTAATAATCCTCTCTCAACTAACTTCATTTCTATTTTTTTGGAATCAATATAAATAATCTGTCATTATATTAATCTTTATCTTTTTCCACATTCACATTACCAAAACATGTAATGTATCCATAAGGAATGTTTTTTTGAGTTGGAGTCTCGCTCTGTCACCCATAATGGAGTGCAGTGGTGCAATCTCAGCTCCCTACAATCTCGACCTCCTGAGTTCAAGTGATTCTCTTGCCTCAGCTTCCTGAGTAGCTGGGATTACAGGCGCCCACCACCACTCCCAGCTAATTTTTATATTTTTAGTAGAGATGGGGTTTCACCATGTTGGCCAGGCTGGTCTCGAATGTCTGCCCTCAGGTGATCTTCCCGCCCCAGCCTCCCAAAGTGCTGGGATTACAGGTGTGAGCTACTGCACCAGGCCAATAAGGGCTTGAGAGAGAGAGAGAGAAAGAGAGAGAGAGAAAACCGAACCCAAACTCAATTGGGATGAAAGAGTGCATGTAGCTCCAGGTTTGACTTCAACAATGTGTTCAGGATTTAGTTTTGTCCCATCTCTCAGGGTGGCTCTACTGTCCATTGTGGTTGAGCTTCATGGTGGTAGCTTGATGGCTCTACCAGTGGAGACCATGCACCCTTTTACTTAGGTCCAAGTCCTGTAGGAAAGAAATTGCCTCTGCTTTGTTGCCCCAGCATTCCTACCAAGGCCCTGCCATTGTGTTAACACTGTGCAGAGTAAAGAACTTCCCTCACCCTGAGCAACGATTCCTGCTTGTGGGGCACAGAGAAGGCACTCAGACCTCTCCCTGCCAGTGCCCCACCCCTGAGTCAACACCACCTCCAGTATGACTAGGCACACAGTTGCCAAAAGGGTCCCGCACCACTCCTCCAAGCTGTGTTGCTTCCTTCACTATGGTGTAGGCCTGTAGGGAGGCAGGCACCCTGGCACCCGGTAGTACTTTGCTGCAGCTGCCACTGTCACTGCTGCTGACACATGTGAATGTGGACAGATCTTGTTGTCACCACAGTATGAAACGCTTTTGCTGACACCACCCATCAAAGTGCAGTGACTAGCAATCTGGGAGCCTCCCCCTTGCAGTGGATTTCTAACCTCAAGGAGCCAGAGAACAAAGTAAGGGCCTAATAAAGGTCCTCCAGAGTTACAGCACACAGTCCAGGAGTTGTGAGCTGAGTGTTGCCGCTTTAAAAGCTGAGTGTTGCTCTTCTGGAAATGAGGCCAGTTGGCTCAATCCACCTTATACCACAATCAAAACCTCAAGGACATCGAGTAGGATAAAAAAAAATCCAAAAGTCAGCAACCTCAAAGAATAAAGGAAGATAAGCCCACAAAGATGAGAAAGAATAAGAACACTGGCAACTCAAAAAGCCAAAGTGCCTTTTTCCTCCTAATGACTGTATCAGCTCACCAGCAAGGGTTGTGAACCAGGCTAAGATGACTGAAATGACAGAAATAGAATTCAGAATATGAATAGGGACAAAGATCATCGAGCTATAGGAGTACACTGAAACTCAATCCAAGAAAGCTAAAAATCATGATAAAACAATGCAGGACCTGACAGACAAAATAGCCAGTATAGAAGATAACATAAGCAACCTGACAGAGCTGAAAAACACACTACAGAAATTTCATAATGCAATCACAAGTATTAATAGGGAAACAGATGAAGCAGAGGAAAGACTCTCAGAGGTTGAGAGCTGCCTTTCTGAAATAAAATAGATAACAGTAGAGGAAAAAAATGAAAAAGAACAAACAAAACCTCTGAGAAATATGAGATTATGTAAAGAGACTGAGTTCCTGAAAGAGATGGGGAGAACAGAACAAACTTTGAAAATATATTTTAACCTATCATCCATGAGAACTTCCCCACTTAGCTATAGCAGCCAACATTCAAATTCAGAAAATGCAGAGAACCCTAGCAAAATACCTCACAAGATTATCCACAAGACACATAATTAGCAGATTCTCCAAAGTCAAAATGAAAGAAAAAATGTTAGAGGCAGCTAGAGAGAAAAGTCAGGTCACCTACAAAAGGGAGCCCATCAGACTAACACCGAACCTCTCAGCAGAAACCCTGCAAGTGAGAATAGTTTGGGGTGGTCTATATTCAACATTCTTATAGAAAAGAAATTCCAACATAGAATTTTATATCTGGCCAAACTAAGCTTCATAAGTGAAAGAGAAATAAGATTCTTTTCAGAAAAGTAAATGCTGAGGGTATTCATTACCACCAGACCTGAGTTACAAGAGCTTCTGAAGGAATCACTAAATGTGGAAGGGAAAGATCATTACCACTCACTGTAAAAACACACTGAAGCACACAGACTAAGGACACAATAAAACAACTATATAAACAGTTCTGCATAATAACCAGCTAGCATCATGATGACAGGGTCAAATCTGCACATATCAATACTAACCTTTAATGCAAATGGGATAAATGCTCCAATTAAAAGATACAGTGGCAAGCTGAAGAAAGAACCAAGACTCTTTGGTATGTTGCTGTCTTCAAGAGACATGCAATTTATATGCAATGGCACATATAAGCTCAAAGTAAAGGAATGGAAAAAAATCTAACAAGCAAATGGAAAACAAAAAAGCAGAGATTGCAATTCTAATTTCAAACAAAACATACTTTAAACCAACAAAGATCAAAAAAGACAAAGAAAAGCATTACATAATGGTAAAGAATTCAATTCAACAAGAAGATCTAACTATCCTAAATATATATGCACCCAACATACTAATAGTCAGATTCATAAAGAAAATTCTTAGAGAACTTTGGAGAGACTTAGACTCCCACACATAATGGTGGGAGATTTTAACACCCCACTGACAATATCAGACAGATGATTGAGACAGAAAATTAACAAAGATATTTAGGACCTGAACTCAGCACTGAATCAAGTGAATCTGATAGAGATCTAGAAAACTCTCCACCCAAAAATAACAGAATACACATTCTTCTCAGTGTCATGCGACATACTCTAATTTTGATCAAATACTCGAACATAAAACACTCCTCAAACAATGCAAAAGAATTCCAATCATAACAAACACTCTTTCGTGCCACAGCACAATCAAATTAAAAATCATGACTAAGAAATTAGCTCAAAACCATACAATTACATTGAAACTGAATAACTGCTCCTGAAAGACTTTGGGGTAAATAATGAAATTAAGGCAGACATCAAGAAGGTCTTTGAAACTAGTGAGAATAACGATACAATGTACCAGAATCTCTTGGACACAGCTAAGGCAGTGTTAAGAGGGACATTTTTAACACTAACTGGCCACATCAAAAAGTTAGAAATATGTCAATTTAATAACCTAACATCACAACTAAAAGAACTAGAGAACTTAGAGCAACCAATCCCAAAGCTAGCAGAAGGCAAGAAATAACCAAAATCAGAGGTGCACTGAAGGAGATTGAGACAGAAATAATCATTCAAAAGATCAATGAATCCAGGAGCTATTTTTTTTGAAAAAATTAATAAAATAGACTGCTATATAGACTAATCTTTATTAATCTTAATAAAGATTTTTAGATTAATAAAGATTATTAATCTTTATTGAAAGAAAAGAGAGAAAATTCAAAGAAACATAAAAAGAAAGAAAAAGGAGGATATTACCAGTGACCCCACATAAATACAAATAAACATCAGAGAATATTATGAACACCTATATGCTTATAAACTAGAAGATCTAGAAGAAATGGTTACATTCCTGGACACATACATCCTCCCAAAACTGAACAAGGAAGAGACTGAATTTCTGACAGAACAATAACGAGCTCTGAAATTGAAGTAAGTAATCAAGAGCCTATCAACAACAAAAAAAGCTAGGACCAGATGGATTCATAGCCCAATTCTACCAGATGTACAAAGAAGAATTGGTGCCATTCCTGCTGAAACTATTCCAAAAAATTGAGGAGGAAGGATTCCTTCTTAACTCATTTTATAAGGCCAGCATCATCCTGATACCAAAACCTGGCAGAGACACAACAACAACTAAAAAGTTTCAAGCCAACATCCTGATAAATACTGATGCAAAAATCCTCAGCAAAATACTGGCAAACCAAATCCAGTAGCAGATCAAAAAGCTTACACACCACGATCAAGTAGGCTTCACCCCGGGATGCAAATTTGGTTCAACATACACAAATCAATAAATGTTATTCAATCATCACATAAGCAGAACTGAAAACAAAAAACAAAGGTTTATCTCAATAGATGCAGAAAAGACTTTCAAGAAAATTCAACATCCATTCATGCTAAAAACTCTCTATAAATTAGGTATTGAAGGCACATGCTTCAAAATAATAGGAGCCATCTATGACAAACCCACAGCCAACATCATATTGAATGGGCAAAAACTGGAAGCATTCCCCCTGAAAACTGGCACGAGACAAGGATATCCTCTCTTATCATGTCTATCCAACATAGTATTGGAAGTTCTGTCTAGGACAATCAGGCAAGAGAAAGAAAGAAAGAGGGTCTAAATAGAGAGAAAGTCATCCCATTTTGCAGATGATATTATCCTTTATCTAAAATATCCCATAGTGTAAGCCCAAAGCTCCTTAAGCTGATAAACAACTTCAGCAAAGTCTCAGGATACAAAAATTACTAGTATTCATATACACCAAGAATAGTCAAGCCGGGAGCTAAGTCAGGAATGCAATCCCATTCACAACTGCTACAAAAAGAATAAAATACCTAGGAATGCAGCTAACCAGGAAGGTGAAAGATCTCTACAAGAAGAACTACAAAACACTGCCCAAAGAAATCAGAGATGACACAAACAAATGGAAAAAATATCCCATGCTCATGGCTAGAAAGAATAAATATTGTTAAAATGTCCTTACTGCCCAAAGCAATTTAAAGATTCAGTGCTATTCCTAATAAACTACTAACGACATTCTTCATAGAACTAGAAAAAAAACTAAAATTTAAAGTTTAAAATTCATATGGAATCAAAAAATAGCCTGAATAGCCAAGGAAATCCTAAGCAAAAAGAACAAAGCTGGAGGCATCATGTTACTCAACTTCAAACTACACTCCAGGGCAACGGTAACCAAAAGAGCATCAGACTAATACAAAAACAGACACAAAGACCAATGGAACAAAATAGAGGACCCAGAAATAAGACCACAAACCTACAACTATCTGATCTTTGACAAACCTGTCAAAAATAAGCAATGGGGAAAGGATCCTTTTTTTGTTTGTTTTGTTTTACTTTGTGATTTTTTTTAAATTTTTTTGTTGCATTTTAGGTTTTGAGGTACATGTGAAGAACATGCAAGATTGTTGCATAGGTACACACATGGCAGTGTGATTTGCTGCCTTCCACCCCATCACCTATATCTGGCATTTCTCCCCATGCTATCTCTCCCCAACTCCACACCCCCCACTGTCCCTCCCCTATTCCCCCCAACAGACCCCAGTGTGTAGTGCTCCCCTCCCTGTGTCCACGTGTTCTCATTGTTCAACACCTGACTATGAGTGAGAACATGCGGTGTTTGATTTTCTGCTATTCTGTCAGTTTGCTGAGAATGATGGTTTCCAGGTTCATTCATGTCCCTACAAAGGACACGAGCTCATTGTTTTTGATGGCATATATACACCATATTCCATGGTGTATATGTGCCACATTTCCCCTGTCCAGTCTATCATCGATGGTCATTTGGGTTGGTTCCAGGTCTTTGCTATTGTAAACTGTGCTGCAATGAACATTCGTGTGCATGTGTCCTTATGGTAGAACAATTTATAATCCTTTGGATATGTACCCAGTAAAGGGCTTGCTGGGTCAAATGGAATTTCTATTTCTAGGTCCCTGAGGAATTGCTACACTGTCTTCCACAATGGTTGAACCAATTTACACTCCCACTAACAGTGTAAAAGTGTTCCTATTTCTCCACATCCTCTCCAGCATCTATTGTCTCCAGATTTTTTAATGATCGCCATTCTAACTGGCGTGAGATGGTATCTCAATGTAGTTTTGATTTGCATTTCTCTAATGACCAGTGATGATGAGCATTTTTTCATGTTTGTTGGCCTCATTATTCAATAAATGAAGCTGGAATAACTGGCTAGCCATATGCAAAAGATTGATACTGGACCCCTTCCTTATGCCATATACAAAAATTAATTCAAGATGGATAACAAAACTTAAGTGTGACACCCAAAACTATAAAAACCCTGGAAGACAATCTAGGCAATACCATTCTGGACATAGGAACAAGCAGGGGTTTTATGACAAAAACACCAAAAACCATTGCTATAAATGTAAAAATTGACAAATGCTATCTAATTAAGGAGTTCCTGCACACAAAGGAAACTATCAACAGAGTGAACAGACAATCTACATAATGGGAGAACATTTTTACAAACTATGCATCTGACAAAGATCGAATATCCAGCATCTACGAGCAACTTAAACATAGTTACAAGAAAAAAACAAGCAATCCCATTAAAAAGTAGGGAAAATACATGAATAGACACTTTTCAAAAGAAGACATACATGTGGCCAATAATCATATGAAAAAAAGCTCAAAATTACTGATCATTAGAGAAATTCAAATAAAAACCATAAAGAGATTTCATCTCACATCAGTCAGAATGGCTACTATTAAAAAGTCAAAAAGTAACATGTGCATTGCAGCACTATTCACCATAGCAAAAACATGGAATGAACCTAAATGCCCAGCCAATAGTAGACTGGATAAAGAAAATGTGGTGCACATACACCATGGAATACTAGGCAGCTGTTAAAAAAAAAAACAAGTTCATGTCCTTGGCAGGAGCATGGATGGTACTAGAGGCCATTATCTTTAGTAAACTAATGCAGGAACAGAAAATCAGATACCATTTTGCTTTCACTCCCCTATAAGTGAAAGCAAAATGATGAGAACATGTGGACACGTGGAGGGGAACAACATGTACTGGGACCTATGGAAAATTGGAGGGTGGGAGAAGGGAGAGCATCAGGAACAGGAACTAATGTGTACTAGTCTTAATACCTGAGTGACAAAATAATCTATACAACAAACCCCCATGACACAAGTTTACCTATATAAAAACGCTTTACATTAATTAAAAAAACACAAATAAAATTTCTTGTCTGCTTTTGGACACTCTTCTACATGAGTTTTAAATTCACTTTATCATTAAATTGTCCAAAAACACACACACAAATGTGAGTGCACACACCTATACACACATACACATTTTTCTTATTTTAGGATGCTTCTAGTTGGTGTCATGATATTTTATTGTGCTTTTATTTACATCTCCTTGATGCTTAGCAATATTGAGTATCTTTTCTTATACTTATTGACTATTAGCATATATTCTTTCCTGAAGTTTTTGTTAAAGTTGCACATATTTTTCCTGGGTTGTTTTCTTTCTATTGAGTTGTAAACATTCATTATACATTCTGAATGCAAGTCATTGCTTAAATATATATGTGTTATAAATTACAGCTTGCAATTTCATTTTCGGAATGGTGTTTTTTAAAGAGCAGAATTTTTTTCTTTTTTTTTTTTTTGTGAGACATTATTTCACTCTTGTTGTCCAGGCTGGAGTGCAATGATGTGATCTCAGCTCACTGAAACCTCAACCTCTTGGGTTCAAGTGATTTGTTCTCCTGCTTCAGCCTCCCAAGTAGCTGTAATTACAGGCACCCACCACCATGCCCCATTAATTTTTTGTATTTTTAGTAGAGACAGGGCTTCACTATGTTGGCCAGGCTGGTCTCGAGCTCCTGACCTCGTGATCCACCCGCCTCAGCCTCCCAAAGTGCTGGGATTACAGGCGTGAACCACCGTGCCTGACCAAGAGCAGAACTTTTAAGTTGCTATAAGACGTAATTTATCTATTTTTCTTTTATGATTAATACTTTTTGTTTCTTATCTGTTGATTTTATGCTAACCTTGGGATCATGAAGATTTCCTCCAATTTATTTTCTAGAAAGCTTATAGTTTTAGATTGTAGGTTCAGGTTATGATCCTCTGAGTTGCTTATTTGCATTATGCAAGGTACATTTTGAGACACCTAATTTCTTTTTTTTAAATTGTACTTTAAGTTCTGGGGTACATGTGCAGAACATGCAGGTTTGTTACAAAGGTATACACATGCCATGAGAGTCACCTGATTTCTGTCTGGCCTTGTGTCTGAGTGCCAGTCTGAAAATTTGTCTGGTACATTAGTCTTTCTAGAACTGACATCCACCTTCCTCTGGCCTGTACATCCACCTATCCATCCCACTCTAGGAACAGATTTCTAGATATGAATTTCTACTCAGGCTCTATTCCCACTTACAGACTTTGTGGGATCTACTTCTCATCTCCGGATAGTGCCTGCTCCTTGATTCCTTTGCCCATACTTTCTCTACTTGCTTCTTACCAGGTCCTGCTGCTGCATGTTCCATATACTTGCTGCTATTTGCAATACTGCACTAACACCATTACCAGTACTCTCTTCTCCAGATTTCTTTGCCTCAGATTAGACAACTAGTTTCAAGTCTAGTATCTCTCATTCAGTGCCATCCTGGGCAATTTAACTGGACCATGTGTAGCCATGTCCATGATGGTTGCAATAGTTCTTTTTGTATATCTAAAAGTATTGCTTCTCCTTAGAGGCAGGGATTTTATCTTACTCATTTACTTATATCCCTTGATAGTCCCTGTGATGGTTAATTTTATGTGTTAACTAGATCATGAGATGCCCAGATATTTGACTAATCTTACTTCTGCGTGTGTCTGTGAGGGCGTTTCTGGATGAGATTAGTATCTGAATAGGCAGACTGAGGTAAGCAAATGGCCCTCCCCAATTTGGTAGGAGACCATCCAACCCCTTGAGTGCCCGAATGCAACAGGGAGAATTTGCTCTCTCTTTCTCTTTCCTTGATGAGTTGGAACATTGGTCTTCTACCCTTGTACTCAGACTTAGAGCCATCAGAATTCCTGGTTCTCAGATATTTGAACTTTGACTGGAACTTCACCACTACCCCTTTCTGGGTCTCTGGCATACAAACAGCAAAATGAAGTACTTCTATATAGGGAAAGAGAGTGAGAGAAGGGATATTCATTATCAATATTTTAAATCTCCCTTTCCCTCTACTGCTCAAAAAGAGTTTTAAAAAACAAATATTTTGAAAAAACAATGAATTTGCAAAGAAATCTAAGTTTTTTTAAAAAATTTACTTAAGTCACAAAATGTTTTACAGAATCTTATCACAATGAGCATGAATGGTAAAAAAAAGAATAAAATCTGTGATATGGATTGCATTTTCAAATTGAGGTAAATATACAGTTGCTCACAGGCTGATTTGTTCTGAGTAGAATTTATTTTCTTTCAGACAGTAGCTTTATGAGCCTATGTTGAGACTGTCTGGGAAATTCAGAAATTTAAGGGCTACTTAGACATGCTGTTTTTGACCAAGACAGACAGTCTGTAAATCTTTGTTCTTAATGGACAGTACACTGCATTAAATTTATGATCCAAAAGAAGATCAGCAGAGGCTATAAAAAATATACTTTGCAAGAAAGTTTCCAAGCCATTCAACTGTATAAATTACCTAGATATCTTGCTCTCTACTTAAGAAAAGAACATTTCCCTCTCACAAAACAGATTGCTTTTTCATTCCGGAATGATTTGTTTTTGGATATTTATTTGCTGGTTTAATTTTTGAATAGGTATTAAATTCACACATGACTAAATTTTAAAACTATACATTGAATGAAACAACTTTCTTCAGTCTCAGTCCTTCGTCTACTTCTTCCTCATCCTCACCAAAGATAAAATATGAAACCATCATTGTTTCTTTTTTGTGTATCCTTCCACAGGTTCTCTATGCATATACAAATGAATATGAGTGTATATTCTAATTCCCACCTCTTTTACAGAAAAAAAAGGAGCTAGACTTAGGAGGACCACCAAGTGTCTATTAGCCCAGGACTTTCCCAGTTTTGGTGCTTACAGTCCTCTGTCTCTGGAAACTTCTTAACTCTGAAAAACTAGGATAGTTGGCCACTCAAGTAGCCTTCAATACTAATCTATTTCAGAGGTGTTTTCATGTAAGTACCAAAATTTTCCTCATTCATTTTTTATAATTTTATAGATACTGTGGATAGATATTTGAGAGGCTTTTTGTGTTAATCTTTTGCTATAAAAAACAGTGCTGCAGTAAATAAGTCTCTACAGAAACATGCAAAGTTGTCTTTAGGTTATATTCTCAGAAGTGGAATTGCTGAGTGTATTAGTTTGTTTTTATGCTGCTATAACGAACTGCCAGAGACTAGGTAATTTATAAAGAAAAGAGATGTCATTGACTCACAGTTCTGCATGGCTGTGGGGCCTCAGGAAAGTTACAATCATGGTAGAAAAGGAAGCAAACACTTTTTTTTCTCATGATGGCAGAAAAGAGAAGTGCCGAGGAAAAGGGGGAAAAGCCCCTTATAAAACCATTAGATCTCATGAGAACTCACTCACTAACACAAGAACAGCAATGTGGGGGCAATCGCCCCCATGATTCAATTACTGCCCACTGAGTTCCTCCCACGACACATGGGGACTATGGGACCTGCAATTCAAGATGAGATTTGGGTGGGGACACAGCCAAACCATATCACTGAGTAAAGGGAAAAATGCATTGGCTCAGATATTGCCAAATTATTGTCTATAGGGGCTGTGTCAATTGGCACGCCCATAGAAGTACATGAGAGTGCTTTTCCCCATAGTCTTGCCAAGAGATACTCTTTTAATCCATCAGATTGGAAAAAGTCTAGAAGTTTGACATACCGGTAGAGTTTTAACTTTAATTTCATTTTCCATCAAATTGGAAAATGTCTAGAAGTTTGACATACTAGTAGAGCTTTAATTTCATTTTTTTAATAGTAGAGGTTAAGCTTTCTTTGCTAGAGTACTGTTAGCAATTTCTTTTTCTGAGAACTCTTTATCTTCTATCTGTATTTTTTTATTGCATTTTTCTCTTATGAGACATATAGTATATGTTTTAAGGCAATTTACCATTTCTACTACTGTGAGTTTCAGATTTTTTTAGTTTATAATTTTGTTTTGATTTTTCTTATTTTCTACTGCAGACTTTTAAGAAATTTTATGTAGTCAAACTTATCTACCATTTCTTATGGCTTATAGATTTTGAACCATAGGAAGTCTACCTTTTACTTTCAAGGTTATAAACAAATTTTCTCATTTTTTTCTTTAATATATGATGATTTGATTCTTTATAATTTAATCAATCTTTTTAGCAATTATCCTCATGAATAGTGGCGTATAGTTCTAACATCTTTTTTTCCAGATGGCTATCTAGTTGTCTCAGCACTATTTTATTAAATAATATCACTTTCCTCATTGATTTTAAATGCCACTTAATCATATACTAAGTTTCTGGAGGCATCTGGGTCCTTTCTTGAAGTTATTTTTGGTTCCACTGCCATGCCTATTTATACTCTGATATCATATCATTTTACTTATTGAGGCTTTTAGTATATTTCCATATCTGGCAAAGCTATTTGTATCATTAATAATTTGTTATTCTAGAGTTTTCATGGCTATGCCTAGGTTTTTATTTTTTTACATGAGCATTAAAAATGTATATACATTAGAAAATCATTATTGTGCTTATAAGGATTATACTACATTTGTATGTTAACATAAGGAGAATTAAAATTTTTATGATGTTGAATCATTTTGTCCTTAATTTATCAAATTTTAAATCTTCTCTTGTGGCTTTGGCAACCTTTTAGGGTTTTCTTTATATGCATCTTGCACGAGTTGTTAACTTTATTTCTAAAAAATTTACTTTGATTCTATTACAATTACAGAATCAAGGTAAAATTATAACTGTTTACTTATTTTTAAGATGTATATAATTTTGTAGCTTCAAAACTTATGCAATCTTTTATTATTCAAATACATTTTAATCCAATTCTTTTGAATTTTCTGGATACATAATTATACCAACTGCACTAGGAATAGCTCAGTTTTCCCCTGTCCAAATTTTATATCTTTGATTTGTTTCTGCTTTCTAATTGCTTTGGCTTTTTATCTCCAGTAAAATGTTAAATAATACTGGCAGCAGTTGGATTCCTTGTCTTGTCCTGAATTTACTGTTTTCTCATTAATTTTGATACTGTGATGGACAGAGAAAGCGTGTCATACTCAGCAATCCCATTATTTGGTATGTAATCAAAAGAAAACAAATCGTTCTACCAAAAAGACACATGCACTCACATGTTCATTGCAGTATTATTCAAAATAGCAAAGACATAGAATCAATCTAGGCACCCATCAGTGATGGATTAGATAAATAAAATGTGGTACATACACATCGTTGAATACTATGCAGCTGTAAAAAGGAAGGACATCACGTCCTTTGCAGCAACATGGATGAAGCTGGAGGCCATTATTTTAAGTAAATTTCTGCAGGAACAGAAAACCAAATACTGCAGGTTTTCATTTATAAGTGGGAGCTAAACATTGAGTACTCATGAACGTGAAGATGGCAATAATAGACACTGACTAGGGAGTAGGGTGAGAGCTGAAAAACTAACTGTTGGGTATATGCTCACTACCTTGGTGATGGGATCATTTATACCCCAAACCTCACCATCATGCAATATACCCAGGTAGCAAACCTGCAGAAGCAATCTCATGAATCTAAAATAAAAGTTGGATAAAAAAAGAAATAATCTATCATAGTAACTAATCATCTATTCCTATTTTATTGAGTATCTTTAAAAATCACTATGGGTTGTTGAATGTTGTCAGATGGCTTTTTAGTTTGCTTGTGAATGATCATATGAATTGTATCTTTAAATTCAGTAATATGATATGTGAATTAATTTTCTAATATTGGGCCATTATTGCATACTTGAATTCATCCCCACTTGATTGTAATATATTAACTCTTTAAGTTGCTCCTAGATTTTTGTTTCTGCTAGTGCTTTATATAGAACTTTCATTTTACCAATTTATTTTTCCTGTAATCTTTGTCAAACATTGATAAATGATTTTAGATCGTTTCCCTTTTTCCAGTGCTTTTCTAATTAAAAACACTAGAATTCTTCAGATTTAGTATAATTTCCCTAGGTCTGGAGCCTTTTGGGGGTAATTTTCTCTGAAAACTTTCCCTACTTTTTCTTGTCTTCTGTGTGTTTGCCCTTTCATATTGTCTGCTTCATCTGGAGTAAGCTTTAAATTACATTTTCCTAGGAAATTATTTATTAATCCAGGTTTTCAAATTTATATATATGAAACTGTGCAAAGCCTTTCTCATAATTATTTAAATTTCTTATGTTTTACTTTTACTTGCTATCTCATGTATTTGTACTTTTTTCCTCTTTTTTTCTTAAGGTAGCTAATGATTATATATTTTATTGGGTTTCTGAAAGAACCAGTGTTTGGGTATGGTTTTTGGTTTTACAGTTTTTCTAACTTCTTCGTTTCTGCTTTCATGTTTTAAAGTCTTTCCTTTTTCTTTTTTCAGTTTATTGTGCTTTTTTCAGTAGTCATGATAATTCATTCTTTTTCTGAATTTCTTCTCCTATTAAGTATTGACTCTGAATGTTTCTTTTGATGTTAATTTTCTTGCTTTCCATAAATTTGATTGTTTTCTAGAAGCTCTGTGATTTTAGCTAGCATTTTCTCTGTGACCAATGATTGCTGAGTTAGAATTTTTATAGCTCTAGGTTGATGACAATTTTTGCAAGATAGTCAGGCAGGCACTTCATACAACAGGAAATACAAATGGCTGATATACATATGAAAAGAGTCATAATGATATTGCACATTAACACCATGGAATACCATCGTATACCTACTAATATCAAAATAAAATGACTGAAACAGCCAAGGAGAAGGAGCAATGGGAACTCTCATCTATGACTGGTGGAGGTGTAAACTAGTGCAAACATTTCAGAAATGAGTTTGGTATAATATCTACGAAAGTGGAACATATACATGTCTTATGACCTGACAACTCTGTTTCTAGTATATTACCCACCAGAAATTTGTAAAAATGTTCACCAATCATGTATGTGAATATCATAGATAATACTAATATTAAACATAGTAGCACAAAATAAGAGACACAATCAAAACGTCCACCACAGTGGAACGAAGAAGTAAACTGATTGAGTCACATAATTAAATAGTATATGGCACTGAAAATGAATGAACTACAGCTACATATTACAGCATGAGTAAATCTCACAAACAGCATTGTCCAAAAGAAGCTTTATGATTCTGACTATATAGGTTGAATAACAATCAATATTAAACTTTTCTGTTGAGGGATTATTCCTAAAATGGTAAAATCAAGGAAGAGATGACCATGTAATGAAAAATATTGGTTATATTTAAATAGACACAAGAGGGTTGTAATTAGGAATGGATTGCAGAAGGCTTCTAAGATGCTGACAATGTACTATTTATTGATCAGGGTGATGGGTCTACAGATGCTTTTTTAAAAAAATGGTTTTATGCATTTCTATGTGTGAAACTGAGCAGTTAACTCACAGGAATTTATAGCTACAATAGAAACGTATGGCTTAACCTCTGCTCTACTTTTCTTTGTGCTGTTTTCTTTGTATTTCTTTCCTTTTATTTTGTATGACAATATGTATGGAAAATAATATTTTATTCTCTTATGTTGCCTTTAACTTTGCCAAATATATGTTAAACCAAACCTATATTTTTGTAATCTTCAATAGACCATAACTTTTCGTTGTTACTCCTCTATAAAGTGATAGGGAGTTGGGCAAGAATTTACCTTGTTCTGTCTTCTCAGCGCTTCTTCACTTCCCAGTATTACTCATTTAGTTTGAAGCTGTGAGCCAGCTTATCCTCTGCATTTTTTAAAACCATCAAATCTTTATTTCAGAACTGGTCGTGGTTACTTGCATTTAGTGTCAAAAACGGACGGAAGCTGACCCAGCCCGCTGCCATCCCTCGGACTGCAGCACGCTCCTGCCGACTTCCGGTTTGCGACTACTGCACGCTGCATCCACCAAGCCATGGCGGGAAACAGACGAAACACCCGCTCCTGAATCCCCAGCCAATGACTGGTGAGCCAATGACTGGTGGGCCAATGACTTGATGTATAAATGTTCTGGCTCTCCTGTCCTTGGGGTGCGATAACTCTCCGAGTGTATTTTGCAGGGTGTGTCAAAATTTCCCCACGGCTTTAAACTCCAGTCGCCCTCCTGGTAGCTGACTTGACAATCTACCCTTTCTCGGTTGCTTTCCTTTTCTTTCACATTCTTCTACCTGTTTCCCAACAACCCAAATCAATATATTTGCTCTGGAATCCTTGTCTCTGGATCTACTTCGGGGAGAACTCAAAATTAAATACAGATTCAGGGAAAAAAAGATGTACTTAACTCTACATTTTTTATTTCTTTCAATGTTTACTGGTAGACTTTACATAATTTTAGCATTATTATCGCCTTGATTTTGATTAATTTCTTAGCCAGATAGCGTACATTTCAAATAGGGTCTCCTGCTCCCCTAGAAAGAATATATGAACAGCAAGCTTTTTTTTTGTTACTCAAGTAACAAGGATGTTACTTGAATGCATTTATCTAGCTTTGGCAGACAATGATTTTGAGTCCCCTGCATTTTCCCAGGAATGTCGAGAAACTATATTCTGCAATAATCCTCCATCTTTAGGGTTGACAGTCATCTAATGTAAGGGTAATTTTTGTTCTTTTGTAGGCAACCAATTTATTTTTGTAGTTGAATTGGTATAAGATTTTTCCGCCTTTACGTTTAAAAGGTTCCTGGTGTGCACTTAAACATGATTCTATTTCCATTCTTTTTTTTTTTTTTAAGGAAACTGTGTATGGCCTTTCCTTTTTAATCTCGAAAAAGTTTTTTTTTACATGGACAGTAAAGTTCATGGTAATTTCCACTCTGCCTCTGTCTTTCCCCTCCTTGATTCTTCAATTCTTGAGCCCGTTTCATGTGGGGTGATCATGCAGTTGTAAGATGCCTTTCCTTCACAGGGACCTGGAGCGGGCTCCACTGTCAGTCTGAAAATTCATAATTTAATCTTTAAATTTTCATTTTGGAAGTGAAGTCCAATGGGACCATGGAGCATGTGCCAGGGTTTTGAAGCCCCAGCTCATGGGTAGTCTACCTCTTATGGCCTCCCCACACTCGTGGCTGGGTTCTCGGCCGCCCACTCCCATGGCCACACTCAGCTACCGCAGCCGACCCTGCGCCACCCTCCAGCTCCTGGGCACCTGCACCTGGGTGGGAGGGTTGGATGCATGTGCTTTGCATGCAGTCTCACCTAAGGAGGTCTCAGAGCCTGTGAGGTTCTGCAATGTCCTTGGGGTTATCCCCAGCCTCAGAGAGCAGTGTTAACAGCAAAGAAAAAACACATGGAGGTGGAGAGAGAGGGACAGCAGAAGAAAGGAAAATACATTTCGTCCTGCTTGTTGAACAGTGAGGCTCCATTTTCATTTTGCACTGGATCCCACAAATGATGCTGCTGCCTCTGGCTGGCCATCTCATAATCAAAGACAGTGTCTCTTCCATCACGTTTTGTTTAGAATCCCAATCCATTCTCTTCCTTTTTAATATTAACGGAAAGCTTTCATTTTTCAATTTTTTAACTTCAACTTCTGTTTTAGATTCAAGGAGTACATATGCAGGTTTGTTACAAGGTATATTGCATAACACTGAGATTTGAGGTACGGATGATTCCCTTACCTAAGCAGTGAGCAGAGTACCCAATAGGTAATTTTTCAGCTCTTGTCCCTCTCCCTCTCCCTCTCTTCCCACCCCAGTAGTCCCCAGTGTCTATTGTTGCCACCTTTATGTCTATGTGTACCCAACTAGAACCTCAATCCTGAATTGATTCCTACAGAAAATATTCCCTAGATCATACCTACTGACTACATGCTACCCTGCCCTGCCTCGCTATGTACCCTATTATCTTACACACTTGACTAGTTTGCTTCTTTCTAATACTGGTTTCTGTTGTCTGTGAGATTGTGTGAATTGAATTGACTACTTTTCTTCCTTTTCTGTTCTTCTTTCCATCATCTCTGGCTTGTCTAAATGCAGAAGGCACTTTCATTAATTGATTCTCGTTAATGAACTAATCAAGGCAGAAGGAAATAAATAACAGAATGAGGGAAAGAACAAATGATAGAAGCAGGCAGGGTTCTTTTTGTTACTGGGATTGTCTTTGGCATGCTATTTATTTTTCTCTGTTAATGGTAGCTTTTCCCAGCAGGGCCAAAGGACATTTATTGAGTATACCTTCAAAAAAGTGTATTGGATAGAAAATTATCTTTCTAAACAGTGGATTCCATCTACAGAAAATAGATTCATCTACTGAGATTTTGATTAAAGCAGCTTTCTTTCCCCAGCATCCTATTCTGGTAGGACAGCGTTCTTAGACTTTCTGTTAATCACTTTAAGCCAGTAGCTTCCCAGTCACTTCTGTCACTTTGAATTAGTGGTCATGACAGTCCATAACAATGTAAAGTGTTTTGTTTTCCCAAATCAATAGTATTTATCTTCGCCTTGACAAAATATTCCATTTCTATAGTGCCTCTAGAGTTTTTTAAAGTTCCACTTTAAAGATATCCATCCATATTTTACAGATACATTGCCTTACTGTATATTGCCATTTGGGAAATGGCCGGTTAATTAATCCAATGTGAACAGGGGCATACAAATTCAAAGACTGGTAGGGTAACAATTCTAGATTTGCTTTCAATCTTCTTCCTAAATAATGTGAATTTCTCTGTGGCTAAATAATCTAAATCTTATTTTCCTATTATAAATTTAAAAGCAAGTTGGTTCATTTGGCAGAGTAGATGTTCTCATGACCCAGCTTTCAGTTGATATCATTTTTATCTGCAGCTTCAAATAGATTAGCTGTTTGAAATTAAGCTACTCTCCTCACATAATTACTAAAGCAATATAGCAGGTTATTATCAGAGATGCTCTTATACTAAGTGGATTTTCATGCATTTGTATTTTGTCTGTGGAAGAGAACAGAGATGAACATGGAAGTGATCTGAGTACCTACATTTATCCTAATTGAATTTTATAGGATTACTGTTTCTTATTTCCATCTTTTTTCCATGGGAATTTTCCAGTGCCATAGAATGGCAAGGTATGTAGCATAATGACTATCGCAGGAGAAGATCTGTTTGTAGTTCGAAGAATCCTGGTAGGTGACTTAAAATGCACTTAGGTTTATTGAGCATTCCTTTAGTGTTTCAAAATCTTTAAAAAGATTGTGTGGTTAGAACCTATTTAAAAACCAACCATCCAGTAATATCATCAGCAATTCTTATGTTTTGTTCCACTGTTTTAAAAGTCACTTTTAAAAAGTCACTGTTTTCAATGTCTCTTTTAAAGTGGGTAGTTAGAGGTGTATGCCTTATTTATCCTTGTATCCCTAGTGACTAGCAGAGCTTGGCATGTGACATATTTGTATAACATAACATGGTTTACAAAGTACTCTCAGATAAGCTGGGTTTGCCTCTCACAACCATATCAATAAATTAGAGCAATGTTAGCCTACATTATTTCACAGATTAGGAAACTGAACATCAAAGAGGCTAAGTTTATTTGTACAAGGCCCATAGATAAGTAAAGGAGAGAACTGAGGCTTGATCAATTGAGATCTTCCAATCTGTAGGCTGGAGCTTTTCAACTGCCTCCCAGTAGAAAAAAATTGTGACTGTATGCTCCATGGAATAGAGGAGGCTCAAGTCCTTGGATGGGATAATTACTCTCTTTAGACTGGTGAATAACAGATCATGAGAAGTCATCTCATATGGTATGATGATGATTTAAGAGCCATTTTTAATTTCTTCTTTTCCTTTACCCTCTGACGTAGTCCATTGTGTGTTTCTATAACAGAATAGCATAGACTGGGTAATTTATAATGAACAAACATTTATATCTCATAGTTTTGGAGGCTGGGAAGTCCAAGATCAAGGGACTAACATCTGGTAAGGACTGTCTTGCTACATAATCCCATGGACAAGGAGAGAAGGAAAGGCAGAGAAATGAGGAAGAGAGAGCAAGAGGGGGCCAAGCTCATTCTAAGCAATCCAGCCTTGTAATAACAAACCCACTACTACTATAATGGCATAAATCCACTCATGAGGGTGGTTCCCTGATGACCAAAACACTTCCCACTGTGCCCCATCTCCCAACACTGCTGTTGCATGGGGTATCAAATTTCCAAAACATATAAACTTTGGGGGACGTATTTAAACCATAGAACCCTCCAACACAAATTAATTATAATTTCTGAATATCTTTCACAGTGATATTCTTCTTATCCTGATCATAGGCCCATCCTAATTCAGGCCCTCTTCCTTTTTCACTAGGATGATGTCATGGTCCACCTACTGACCATTCTGCCTTTAGTGTCTTACCCATTCTTATCCTTCATTCAGTGCATTTTGATAGATATTAAGTATCTACTCCTTGCCAAACACGACATCAGGTAACAGAGAATCACAGGTAGATGAGAAAAACACCTCTAATCCCTTATAAGAATTTCACTGCCTAGCAAAGGATACAAACAAAATAAACAGATAATTGTAACTCAGTGTTATAAGAGCAATAAAGTGTCTTCCACCCCAAACAAGCCTGCCATGAGGTGGGATACTAGGGGTTTGTTTGCTCTTACTCCACTGTTAAGAAAGCTTCCATTTTCCTATTCCCAGCCTCGACCCTCTTTTGTGCTGGATTTCCACTCACCCACCCTCTTCAAGTTTAGATAGCATTTCAGCTGCAGTCCAAAATTAACAAAACAATGCCTAACATTATGTAGAAAGTCAGTCTGTGTGCTGGTTTTATTAGTTATGTTGAAATCACAAACTCCAGAGGGATTTTCAATGCCTTTTGCTTTCACAAACAGAGAATATAGTAGTCTCACTAAGGCCTTGAATTGATTTTTTTTTTATCATAAAATAGTCTGATAAGCTAATTTTTTAAAGAAATGCCATTAAGTATATTGTATTGTGGTTTAAAATTACTAAAAAGTTCTGAGAAAGAAAAATAATATTTGATTTTGAATCTTAAATGTTTTTAAAAATTAGGCTTGAATGGGCACAAAGTATAAATATATTGTTTCTTTATGGAGAACATGTGGAAGGGATTTGAGGGTTTGGGAATGGAAGAAGTATTTTGCAGAGCTATCCATGTCCAAATAATTTTTTAAAAATAATAAAATTATTTAAGCATTGAAAATAATACAGAAATACATATAATGTACCACAGGAACGCAGAGGTTATCTTAACATTGCTACGAAGGTTTTCTTCTGAAAAGAAGATTTGTTTTTTTTTTTTTTTTTTTGAAATGGCATCTCACTGTCACCCAGTCTGGAGTGCAATGGCATGATCTTGGCTTACTGCAACCTCCAATTCCTGGGTTCAAATGATTATTCTGCTTCAGCCTCCCAAATAGAGATTACAGGTGTGCATCACCATGCCTAGCTGTTTTTTTGTTTTGTTTTGTTTTGTTTTTGCTTTTTTAGTAAAGACAGGGTTTCACCATGTTTGTCAGACTGGTTTTGAACTCTGGACCTCAGATGATTCACCCACACTGGCCTCCAAAGCAGATTTGATCTTTAAAATCCTTCAATGGTAATCACCTGCCTACAACAGGGGTTACAAATACAAATGTCTAGGGGTTTCCAGCAGGTACAAATATGTGGTGAATGGACAGATATAATACATTAGGGAAAGGGGAGAGTTTGTAAACTGTGGTGGATTGAAGAATACATGCCCTGACTAAAGGGTCAGCAACTACTGTGTTCTAGCCAATTGCAGTGAGACCCAATGTGGCAAGATGATCAAATAATTTGTTTAAGTTTTAGGCTTTTTGTTTTTCCACAGAGAAGTTGGATGTCTAGAATTTTATGTCAGGCCTGTCTCCCAGTCTTTTGAATGTTTTAATTTTTGTAATTCAAATTACGAACAATGATAATAACCTAAAAACATACCAAAAAAAAAGCACTATGAAGCCAACTAAAATACATCTGATGGCTTCTGGTTTGTTACCTTTGGCCTATAAAAATAGTCAAAACTATTTATCAAGACATCGAAGACTTTGCATAATACTTTTTCTTTTAATCTACTTCCTTTCTCTAACTCATTCAAATATGGCAGGTTTTGCAAAATTCCAAAAGGTATCTTTAAATATTAGCCTATAGAAATTTCTTTTAAACTTCTAAGTTTCTGGGCATGGGAGCTCATGGCTGTAATCCCAGTACTTTGGAAAAGCTGAGGAAGGAGAATTGCTTGCATCCAGAAGTTCAAGACCAGTCTGGGCAACATGGTGAAACCTCTTCTCTACAAAATACACAAAAATTAGTCTGGCGTGATGGTGTGTTCCTGTAGTCCCAGCTACTCAGGAAGCTGAGGTGGTAGGATCCCTTGAGCCTAGGAGGTAGAGGTTGCAGTGTGACGTGATTGCACCACTGCACTCCAGCCTGGTGACAGAGTGAGATCCTGTCAAAACAAAAACAAATAAATAATAAACTTCTAGGTCATCCCACATCAAACACTCTGGGGTTTTTGCCAAATGTCTTCACTTTCTGTCTGCAATGCTCTCCTTTCCCTCATCAACTTGGTGAAATTTCATTCCTCTTTCAGTCCCCAGGTTCATGTCAACCACTATTTAAAAATTTCCCTTTTATGCTCACAGTAAAGCTAACTTCTCTCTTCTTTTTTTCTCCTGGAACATTTTGTTGCCACTGCTTGTAGAGAACTTGTATCTCCTTCAAATTCCCACCAATTATGGGTTTATTTTTCCTTGGTTTAAATTTTTTTTAAAATTTCAACCCAACAGATTTTTGTTTTCTTTCATTAAAGCTTAGTTATAGAAACTGTAAAGGCCTGTACCATTTTATCCAGAAGTCAAAGTGATTAGCATGAAGTTGGGATGCATTATTCTCTGTCTTCTATGTGGCTAGAACCTATATTTTTTCCAAGTGTTGGTATTCTACAATATCCTGATAACATCTATATTCATTTTCTGTTGGTACTGTCACAAATGATCTCAAACTTAGTGGCTTAAAACAACATAAATTTATTATTTTTCAGGTAAGAAGTTTCACATTCATCTCAATGCACTAAGATAAAGGTGTCAACAGGGCTGAATTTTTTTCTGGAGGCACCAGTAGAACCTGTTCCAGCTTCTAGAGGCTGCCTACATGGTCCCCTTCTGTATTAGTCTGTTCCCATGCTGCTAATAAATACATTCCCAAGACTGGGTAATTTATAAAGGAAAGAGGTTTAATGGACTTAGTTTCACATGGCTGGGGGAGCCTCACAATCATGGCAGAAGACAAAGAAGCACAGGCACATCTTACATGGTGGCAGGCGGGAGAGCATGTGCAGGGGAACTGCCATTTACAAAACCATCAGATCTCATGAGACGTATTCACTAGCATAAGAACAATACTGGGGGAAACCACCTCCAAGATTCAATTATCTCCACCTGGCCCCACCCTTGACATGCAGAGATTATTATAGTTCAAGATGAGATTTTGGTGGGGACACAGCTAAATCATATCACCTTCCTTGGTCTTCAAAGCCAGCAATGGCAAATTGAGTCTCTGTCATATTGTGTAAGTGCGGCTTGATTTTTATACCTCCCTCTTCCAGGGTTTCACTCTGTCATCCAGGCTAGAATACAGTGTCACAAGCTTGATTCACTGCAGCCTTGACCTCCAAGTTTCAAGCAGTCCTCCTGAGAAGGTAGAATTACAGGCACTTGCCACCACACCCAACTAATTTTTTTTTTTTTTTTTTAATTTTTAGTAGCGATGAGGTCTCACTATGCTACCCAGGCTGGTCTTGAACTCCTGGGTGCAAGTAGTCCTCCCACCTCAGCTTCCCAATGTGTTGGGATTATAGGCTTGAGCCACCATGCCTGGCCAAAATTTCTATATTTTAAGGTCAATGGATTAGCAAACTTAATGCCATCTGCAGCCTTAGTACCTCATTTCCATGAAATCTAACATGTTCATAGATTCTGAGGATTTGGCCAAGGATATCTTTGAGAGGCCATTATTCTGCCTATCACTTCATCCATCTGTTAGCAGTTTACTCTGCCGTTAAGGAAAGTATATGAAGAAGACGAGGAGTAGGAGGAAAAGGAGGAAGCTCTCAGCATCCAATCTTTATAAACTCAAATCTGTAAGGTAAAAAATAATGGCTTGCTTTTTTAACTGACCTTTTTTGGGCCTTACAAATTAGATTGTATAGAGAACATAGGCTACACATGTATCTATGCAACCAAATACATCTTGCTTCAAAAGAGCAATGGATATAAACATATCCAATTGAAAAAAACTTTATTCATTTCACTCTTTTAAGAGTGACCAAATAAGTATATTCTGTGAATCTACAGATATAAAAAAATCAATCAAAACCCCAAAATTTTGTAATTGAATAACTGCTTTTAGTATTAACCTACAAATGAAATATGATGTATAATCTATTCTATTATGTTTTAAGGAAATATCGCTATTCTTAGTGATGATTAGATTTTTCACATTCTGTATCCATATGTCAATAATATCCTTTGTCAATATCTCCAGGATAGAATATATCTATGTTATAATAACTCAAAGTAATTTCTGCTTCTCTTTTTCTCTTTTTTTTTGGGGGGGGGGGCTTGGTACCATGTAATCTAATCAGAGTTCTCTCCAATAGCAGATTATGTCAGGTTGAGCTTTAAATCAGAACTATCTGCATATTCAGAAACTCAACAGTACATAAGAGGTACAAGTTATTACTACATCTATTATCATGTGAGAGGACAAAAACAAAATAACTTGAAATACTGCTTGGAAAGAAAGCTATGACTTGAGAATGGCTACCACTTTCCTTATTCAAGTTCCTCATGGTGGTAATGAATATAATTTCATGCTTAGACTGACTGCTTCCATAGTCATAACACTCTACTTTTAGATAACATACTTACTATTTTAGAACAAGTAATATTAGGGACAATTGATGAATCATGGGACAATTGGTTAACTGCTACTCAAGATACAATGTGAATTAAATAGTGTTTTTTAATTGTATGACTCTCAACGGCAAAGACCACAATCACTTTTGCACCAACCTAATAGTAGATTATCTATTTTTGCATAAAAATATTCCAAACTTACTGTATTGAAACAACAAATATTTAGCATTTCACAGAATGTGGGTCAGAAATGTGTTGATGGTTTAGCCGGGTTGTTCTAACTCAGAGTATCTTATGAGGTTATAATGAAAATGTCATCCATGGCTGCAGTCATCTGAAGACCTGACTGGAGCTGAAATACCCACTTCGAAGCTCACCCACACAATTATCAGAAGAAGGTCTCAGTTCCTATCTACACAAGCCTCTTCATAGGACTGTTCATGACATGGCACCTGGCTTCCCTCAGAGCAAATGGTTAAGAGAGAGGAAAAATGTACAGTACTTCTATAAACCTAGGATTAGAAGTAACACATCATCAGTTCTGCCATGTTCTATTGATCACATACACCAACCCTGGTAAAACGTCGAAGGAGACTATACAAGGGCACAAATACTAGGAGGAATGGATTGTTGGGGCCATCTTCAAGGCTGGCTACCACAGTCTATTCTATAAGCCCCAACGAATCAAGTTTCTCCCATGTACAAAATACACTCCCTCCCTCCAAAAACCCATCAATCTCATCCCATAACAGTATGATTTCAGAGTCTAGAATATCACCATTTAAATGTAGTTTGGTTGTGAAAGAGGCTTATTGTGTATAATTCTTTAACTGTAGCTTCTTGATAATTGTTGATTTTAATCCAAAGATTTACAAACAAAGGAAGCAAGTTATATTCCCCCAAACATGGAATACACAATAGGGGCAGGCATAGGACCACTGATACTGACATTTATAAAGAAGGAAATAAGAGTCACAGAAGTCTCCACATTATAGCAATTATGAAATCATCTGGGCACAAGTTGGCAGATCTTGTTTGGATGGCAGATTAGGATTGCAGATTACTTAATTGTACCTGGGAATAATCCTCCATGGCTTTTAGCTCCATGCTATGAATGTCTTGATTCTACCCTCTGAGTCATTCTTCATTTCCTCATAAAAAGTAGTATGTGTTCACACATGTGAGTTTTTTCACTCTCATTATTTGTACAAATGTGGAAATTCAAAGCCTATTTTTTAGTTTGTAGTGTCTCTATCCCTTATAGCCTAAGCTTGTGGTGTTTCTGTGAATATGATAATCTTAAATACTTTGTGAGTTTTCTGTGAAACTCACTTGGATTCACTCCAATAAATAAAAGCCACGCCCACAAACATCTTTCACAAAAGTCCTTCTCTACCTTTGTCTTCTGCTGAGACAACTATAGGACAAAACTCTTAAGTGTTTTAGATTTATTGTTTGTGAGGATCTGTGAGACACACCCCAAAAAATGCTTATAAAGCCTTTCCTAAGGCTTTATAAGCATTAAACAATTACTCCAAGACACCTGCTTTGATCTTGCTGAATTCACATCAAAAGATCGTGTAGTCTGACCCTGTTCTTTACCAGAAGCCATCATGTCTTTTATAACCTAGTCTCAAAATCATTACACTATACCTTATGCTGTACTTTATTGCTCACACAGACCTAATATGATTTTAAAAAGGAGAAATCTGTAAGAGATCACGAATATTAGGAAGTGGGGATCATTGGGAGCCATCTTTGAAGATGGCTACTTCAAGAATTATTTATGAACCACACACAGCAGTTTATACATCATGGATAAATATACAGAGCTCATGTATGTATCTACCTGATGTCCAAATTGATGATGATTAAAATAATAGATTTTCTGTCTGAGTGGAGCTGCTTTTCCTTTTCCAACTTCTCTAGGTCCTCAGACAACTATCTTTCAATCATCAGTAGCCAACAGTATATAGGTTTTTTCTTTGTATCACATGTCTTCTGTGAACAGGGTAATTGAATTATTACATAAAAATTGGGGCAAAAGTCATATGTAGTCTAGCCAAGTCATAATACTAAAACATTAACTTTGACTCCAGTGGCTGCTATTGACCACACATTAAAGGTAAAGTTTGGGTCAGCTATCTTTGAACTAATGGAGATGCAAAGGTGTGCCAAACTGAAGTCTCTTTCATCTACGTTCTGCTTTCTTGTAGAAGGAATCAAAATGCGTTGCATGGGTCCTGCAAACATTCAGTTGATGTCCAGGCCAAAAGACTGCAGTCTGTTATCTTACATTGGCTTTCACAATCAAAGAGAGGGTTGCAAAATGATAGTGAACAACGTTCTCACTGAAGATCCATTTTAAAGGTCCCTCCTGATCCCATTGGAATGTAATCATTTTGATGCCAGGCTAACCAAACCAAAGTTGCAGATAATGCCCTGCAATAAGTCTTCAGCTGAGCAACTGGAGACATGATGAACACCTGGCTTCAGAAGTTAATAAAAAGCTTGTATTAGCAGCTTTGCTCATCTTTGTTATCAAGGATATATGTGGCTTTGCATGATTATGTCAATGTTCTAAACAAACAGTGATATGGGCAAGTCCAGACGTCTCATGCCAAAACACAGACTCCTTGTGCAACTACCCACAAGATCAATGATTTGTTTTAAAGCTAGAAGCTCATATTATTTGAGGGAGCTAACCTTTTTAAAGCAATTGTCAAATGCCTTATTTGTTTTGGACTCCAGAAACAGAGAAAGAAACAGTTAAAATCAAATAAAATTAACAAGTAAGGACTCTCAAATTGTTGCAATAAGCAAGTGACTTCAGTACATATTAATCAAGCAATTGTTGGATCTCAATAACATCAGCTCTGACTTGCTGACTTCCCAAGGCAGCTCTGAGGCCACTGTGGTAGAGGCTTCTTCATTGTGATCCTGTGTGTATTTGTAGCCACAAATATTTTTGCTTTAACTCTATAAGTTAGGAATAAGTCGTACTGAGTGGATTGTGATTTTTTTTCTTGTAACTTCTTGGAACTCTGTTCATTCTTGCTTTCATATTTTCTCAGCATATCACAGAATAATAAGAGAATTCTCCCTTACTTTTCATGTCCTTCCCTTCCCCTATACTTTCCCTCTTTTTTGCTGTAAGTTCCCCGACAACTTTTCTCTTTCCACACCCCCTGTCAATGTGAAATTCTAACTTCCCATTGCTCCATTCACGTACCTCCTCTATGTGTTCTTTAAAAAAACAAAAATAAAAATATCTTTCCAAAATTTAGAGGACTTTAAGGGTTTTTTAGAAACAATTTGGTGATGTCCATGCTTTTGTTTTAAGCAGGACTACACACATATTATTGCAATTAGATGAAGAGCTATTCTGTTTTAAACAATCTACAGAGGAAGCAATTCTAGTTTATTCTTATTGATGATCACTGCTTATCAAATCCATGTTCTCATCCCTGGAAACGGGGTATATTTCCTAATTTCCTTTGCAGTTAAAATGTCCTTGTGACTGAGCTTTAGGCAGGGACCATGAATAGAAAAAGTCCCACTCATAGAGCTGAGCCATACAAATTTTTCATAAATAGACCTCCATACTCCTCCTCTTCATTCTGACTGGCATAGAGAAGAGTCCCAGAATGACCCTGGAAAACATCAGTTGAAGACAGCAAAGCTTCCGTCATTCTGTACTTCTGAATGATTGTGTGGAAAAGTGTCAATCAACCTTTCTTCACCCATCTAGTAAGCATGAGTAACAAATAACGTCTATATTGCTTTCAGGCCAGAATATGTTTCTGCCTTATTTGTAATAAAAACCAGCATTATTCTAACTAATACAACAGCAGCTTAACATTAAAACTGTCATTCTGTGAGGCGTGTAGCATTTCATTCCACTGACCCAAGCTTATGAAACCAATATTCTCTCTATGACATGTCTTGGAAATCTTTGGTGATAGTATAAAAGGCTTTTTGGCTCTCTTTCCTTTCTTGCTATCTTTTTTTTT
>NW_016107520.1:2486492-2503312 GCF_001604975.1 Cebus imitator | reverse complement strand
AGAGAACAGGGGTGTTGCTTTATTGCCCGGGCTAGAATGCAGTCTAAAAATGGATATGCCTGTAATTGTGTTTAATAATAGAGACATTAAAAAAAAAATGAGGGAAGAAAATAATTAACAAGCAGCCAATCAATATCTCATTTAAACCTGTAAATAGGTGTGATGTAGTACTGATAAGAGTGTATATTTTGTGTATTAAAAGTGGAGAGTTCTATAAACGTTAATTAAGTCTACTTGTTCCGGATCTGAGTTCAAGTCCTGAATATCGATGTTAACTTTCTGTCTCACTGATCTGTCAAATATTAATGCTGAAGTCTCCCACTATTATTGTGTGGGAGTCCAAGTCTCTTTATAAGTTTTATATATCTTGGTATTCCTGTATTGGGTGCGTGTATATTTAGGATCTTTAGCTCTTCTTGTTATATTGATCCTTTTATCGTTATGTAATATCCTTCTTTGATTCTTTTGATCTTTGTTGCTTTGAAGTCTATTTTATCAGCAAAAATTGCAACTCCTACTTTCTGTTTATTTATTTTTGCTCTCCATTTGGTTGGTAAATCTTTCTCCACCCCTTTGTTTTGAGTCTTTGTGTATCCTTGCATGTGAGTTGGGTCTGGATGTAGCATACCAATGGTCTTGGCTTTTTTTGCCTGTCTGTGCCTTTGGATTGGGGGATTTAGTCGATTTAAATATGGAATTAATAACAATATATGTGAGTTTGATACTGTCATTTAATGTTAGCTGGCTGTTTTGCCCATTAGTTGATGCAATTTCTTAATTACGTTGATGTTCTTTATTTTTTGGTATTTTTTAGAAAGACTGATACTGGTTGTTCCTTTCTATTTGTAGTGATTCTTTCAAAAGCTCTTGTAAAGCAGGCCTGATGGTGATGAAATCTCTAAGTGCTTGCTTGTTCACAAAAGATTTTATTTTTCCTTCGCTTATTAAGCTTAGTTTGGCTGGATGTAAAATTCTGGGTTGAAAGTTCTTTTCTTTAAGGATGTTGAATATTGGCCCCCACTCTCTTCTGTCTTGTAGGGTTTCTGCTGAGAGATCTGCTGTGAGTCTGATAAACTTCCCTTTGTGGGTAACCTGACCTTTATCTCTGGCTGCCCTCAGTATTTTCTCTTTCATTTCAACCCTGGTGAATCTGGCGATTATGTGCCTTGAGGTTGGTCTTCTTGAGGAATATCTTTGTGGTGTTCTCTGTATTACCTGGAGTTGAATATTGTCCTGCCTTGCTAGGTTGGGAAAGTTTTCCTGAATAATATCCTGAAGCGTATTTTCCAGCTTGGATTGATTCTCTTCGTCACATTCAAGTACACCTATCAAACGTAGATTAGGTCTTTTCACATAGTCCCATATTTCTTGGAGACTTTGCTCGTTCTTTTTTATCCTTTTTTCTCTATCTTGTCTTTTTGTTTCATTTCATGAAGTTGGTCTTCGACCTCTGATATCTTTTCTTCTGCTTGATCAATTCAGCTATTAAAACTTGTGCATAGTTCGTGAAGTTCTCGTGCTGTGTTTTTCAGCTCCATTAATTTACTTATATTCCTCTCTAAATTGTGTGTTATTGTTAACATTTCGTCAAACCTTTTTTCAAAGTTCTTAGTTTCTTTGCATTGGGTTAGAACAAGTTCTTTTAATTCCCAGAAGTTTCTTATCATCCACTTTTTAAAGCCTGCTTCTGCTAATGGAACACAGTCTTTCTCCATCAGACCTTGTTCCGTTGCTGATGAGGAACTGTGATCCCCTGTGGAGGGAGAGGCGTTCTGATTTTGGGTATTCTCAGCCTTTTTAGGCTGGTTTCTTCCCTTCGTTATAAATTTATCCATCTGTGGTCTTTATAATTACCGTCTTTATAGTTGGGTTTCTGAATAGACGTCCAACTTGTTGATTCCCGGCGCTTAAATCTGAGCAACCCACTGCGCCAGCCAAAACGGCAGCTTTAAGATTGGTGGTGCTTTTCTGACTCTGCACCAAGAACCACCGCACCAAGGCAGCAGCAAAACTGCCTCGCCGGCCTCAAGAGTCGTGCTGGCGACACGTGGGGCTCTTCTGCTGGGAATCTCCTGATGCATGAGCAACAAAAATTGATCTGAAAGCGTGGCGTCCTCTCGTTCTCTGCGCTTTCAGTGGGAGCTACAATCCCGAGCTGCTAGTGATCAGCCATCTTGGATCTCTCGATCTATCTTAAATTCACTTTTATTTCACATTTAAGAATTAAGGTCTGTACAGAATCCATGATTTTCTTATCAAATTTTCCATGCATTTTGCATTTCACTACCACTATCACTGTTATTTTCTTTCTAGACTTTTTCAGCCACAATTAAAAATTTTCATACATAATTAAAATGTCTGTTTCCTCTTTCATATGTAAGAATTGGCTAACAAAAAGTATAAAGAGCAATTTTTTAAAAATGTGGAATCCCAAGTGGATATACTACATGACTTTGTATTGGAAAATTAGCCCACTTTTTGAGTTGGCAAAAACACAACTAGCATTTCACTTTACACAATATCTTGTTTTTAGAATTACAATATTAGGTCTTCTTTTCCAAACACAAAATATCTCTAGGCTGCTTTCTTTTACTCTTTGGTGGCAGGTGCATCAAGAACATGTTATTACTTTAGTTTTTTCTTATAAAAGTAAAATATGTTTGATATTTTATCAGGCCGTTCTTCCATTGCTCTAAAGAAATACCTGAGACTCGGTAACTTAGAAAGAAAAGTGATGTAATTGATTCATGATTGTACAGGTTGTATAGAAAGCGTGGCACTGGCATCTGCTGAGGAAGCTTCAGGGAGCTTTTACCCATGCAGAGGCCAAGTGAGAGCTTGCACATCACATGGCAAAAGCAGGAGCAAGAGTTGTAGGGGCAGGTGCCACATACATTTAAACAACTAGGTCTTGCCATAACGCATTCACTACTGTGAGGATAGCACCAAACCATGAGGGATCCGCCCACATGACCCACCACCTTCCAGAAGGGGCCACCTCCACCATTGGGGGATGACATTTCAATATGAGATTTTGGTAGATAACTATCCAAACCATATCAGATATAAGGAGTCAAACAATACACAATTCAATAAAATAGAAGTAAATTTTGACTTTCTTTCCTGAGACTGAGTTTATGTAAAGTCTAATGCCAACTGCTCAAAAAAAAAAACCATGAGCTACTAGATTACATGTAACAGATATTGAAATAATGTGTGGTAAACAAAGGCAGTGCCCTATTGAAAATAAAGTGTCCACATTCTTCAAGAACCATGTCAAAGAAAACCTGATTCTTAACATGAGACTGGATATTTGTGCTCACATGGGAGAGAGACCAACTAGATTAGAATGCTATTGCCCAAGAGAGATATAAGAGAACTGGGGAAGGCAGTGGGGTCTTTGTTTAGGGTTAGAAGCATTTGCAAACAGAGATAAGAACTGCTATGATGCCTATGCTATGTGCAAGAAGGGGACCTCAAACCTTGCTCCGACGTTGGAGATTGCTAAGAGGGTGGTTTCATACTCGAGAAGGAAAACTAAAAGGACTGCCTCCTGAAAGGAAAGGAAGATAGATTCCATTTGTGTTTGCAGGCCCAGTGTTGGGAAGAGAAGGTATAAAAATTTGATGACTGCATCATATAATGATTCTCTCCAACATGGGGCAAAGGGATGTGTGTATCAGAAGAGTGCAGGTGCCATGCACTCACCTGGGATCAGTTTGAATGTGTAACCCAGTCTCAAAGAGTTGGGTGGTGCCTTGAAATTGCTTTGAGATTGTATTATGCCACTAGAGCCTGTTAGACCTCACTTACCTGAGACCTAGACAAAGACCTAGGTCAGTCATGATGACCAACAGAAATGGGATGGCAAATTCATGACCACCAATATAGTTCACATAAAAGACACAAATTGAAATGCAGAAGCAAACATTTAACTTTAAATGGAAGATCCTCTTCCAGCACCAAAATGAGACTATTAGCCACAGAGGAGGGGTGGGGTGAGCAGTAGGAGACCAAGTTCATGATGTTTTTTCCTACCTCCCAATGTCCTTCACACACAGAAACTGGCAATGGAGCCACATCTTTAGTCTTGAGGGGAAGGGGCAATGGTGTGCTGTAAATGTTTAACAATTGGTTCTCTAGGGGGAAAATGTGACTTGTAATGTTTGATGATTGCCATAGCGTAAATATTCCCATTCAGGCCAATATCAAGCTCCAACAGCACATCACTGAACTTTGAGTTGGGAAGAGATGTACACACTAGGCTCTTGTGAGCTGTCAGGCTGGCTTCATCACATTATCAGAACACGTGAGAGTGTGGGCATAATATGAGATGATTATGTAATGAAAAATTTTAAGAATTAGTAAAAATGAGATCATTTTATTAATTGAAAAGTTATAGCATCAGATTGAGGAGTTTTCAAAGTTTCTGATAGATGTCCAGTGGGAGAGAGGATTAGATACAACACAATTGGTAGCAGTTATCAAAAAAATAAAAGTTGTTTGATGTTTCTTACTTAACACGTGGGGATTTTTAATCAACCTGGTCATAGAATTCTTGGATACACAGCCAAGCAGTAAACTAAGAGAGGAAATTTGCCAAGGAGGCAGCTCAAAGGTAGCATAGTGGGAGCCAGAGGTAAAAGAGTTAAAGTTCCAGTGTATAAGTCTTTAACCTCCTTGGTTTAATTTATTCCTAAGCATATTTTTATATGAAATTGTTTTCTTAATTTCCTTTTTAGGTGTTCATTGTTAGTATACAGAAATACGACTGATTTTTGTATGCAGATTTTGTATCCTCTAACGTTACTGAATTCACTTATTCATTCTAATAGTTGGGATGTGTGTGTGTGTGTGTGTGTGTGTGTGTGTGTGTGTGTGTGTTTGTGTAAAGTCTTTAGGATTCTCTACATGTAAGATTATGTCACCTATAAACAGAGCTCATTTTACTTCTTCCTTCTTGGGTAGTTGCCAGGGGCTGGGGGAAGGAAGAAAGAGATAGCTGTTTAATGGGATAAAGTTTTAGATGAATAAGTTCTAGAGATACAGCACACAACATAGTGCCTATAGTTAACAATATGAACTTAAACATTTGTTAAGAAGGACCAATAACACTGAAGAAAGAACCCAGAAATAAATTAATCTATTTATAGTCAGTTGATCATTGACAAAGGTACCAAGAACATGCAACAGGGAAAGGATAGTCTCTTCAATAAATGCTGAGAAAACTGAATATCCACATGCAGAAGAACGTAACTGGACCCTTAATTCACACTATATACAAAAATCAACTCAAAGTGGATTAAAGACTTAAACCTTAGATCTGAAACTATAAAACTACTAGAAGAAAATAGAGAAAACCTTGATTTTGGTCTAGGTAATAATGTTTTGGATATGACCCAAAAACACAAGTAACAAGGCAAAAATAGACAAATGGGATTGAATCAAATTAAAAAGCTTCTCCATCGCAAATGAAACAATGGACAAAGTAAAGAGACATCTATGGAATAGGAGAAAGTACTTGCAAACCATGTTTCTGATAAAGAGCTAATGTCCAAAATACATAAGGAACTCAAATCACTCAATTGCAATGAAACAAACAACCTGATTAAAAAGGGTACAAAAGACCTGAAAAGACATTTCTCAAAAAGCAATATATAATGGCCAATGCATATATGAATCACTCATATTAGCTCAACATCACTAATTTTCAGGGAAATGCAAATTAAAATCACAAGGAGATATCTTTTCACACCTGCTAGAAAGCTATTATCAAAAAGGCAAAGAATAACAGGTGTTGGTGAGGATGTGGAGAAAAGGGAACACATGTCCACTTTTCATGGGTAAATTAATACAGCTATTATAGAAAACAGCATGGAGCTTCCTCAAAAAAATTAAAAATAGTGTCACCATATTATCTAGCAATTCCACTTCTAGGAATACATCCAAAAGAAACGAAATTAGTACGTTGAAGAGATATCTGCACTCCCAAGTTAATTGTGGTATTATTCAAAATAGCTATGCTATGGAATGAACCCAAGTATCCACTGACAGATGAATGAATAAAGAAGATGTGCTATAAATATACAGTGGAACACAAATCAGTCTTATGAAAAGAAAAGCCTGCAATTTGTGACAACATGGATAAACTTGGAAGACAGTATGCTAAGTGAAATAAGCCAGGCACAGAAAGACAAACATTGAAAGATCTTACTTACATGTGGAGTCTAAAAAAACAAAACTCATAGAAGCAGAAAGTAGAACGGTGCTTGCTAGGGGTAAGGCAGAGGAGGGAAAAATGATGGACAAAGGGGGTGCAAACTTTCAGTTAAATGAATGAATAAGTTTTAAAGAACTATTGTACAGCATGGTGACTAGAGTTAACGATAATATATTACACACTTGAAAATTGTTGAGAGTGGATCTTACAACCAAAACATGATATGTGAAGGGATAGATATGTTAATTAGCTTAAATCAATTATTTCACAATACACACACACACACACACACAGAGAGCACATTGTATGCTGTAATTTCTATTTGTCAGATATACCTTAATAAAACCAGGGGAAATTGTTAAGAGGATAAATCGCATATTAAGTGTTCTCACAACACCAAAAAATAGATAAAAACAAAACAAAACAACAAACAAGAGAGGCACAAGACAACTTTTGGAGGTAATGAATATATGTATTACTTTGATTATGGTGATGATTTCATGGGTGCAGACCTATGTCCAAACTGATCAATTGTATCTATTAAATGTACAGCTTTTTTTGTATATCAATTATTCCTCAATAAAGCTTTTTTTAAAAATTGACTAATGGAATATATTCTTAATGGCTGTGGCTGGGGTTCTACTTATCATAGGTAATATTAGTTTAGGGGTCCAGCCACAAACTCTTTGCATGTGGGGATTATCAAGTCTAAAACCAGCCATTCATAACTCTATGAAAAGGGCAATAGAAAACCCCCCTCCTCCCAGCATGGAAAGGAGGTAAAGAAATATGCTGTCAGCTTGAAATCTTTGGGAAAAAAAACAAGCCATGAAAAATAATGTCTAAGCTTAGGCTCTTCACATTAAAACTAATACATAGCTGGTGCCCTCCCAGGGGCTAAGTGATGCAGAGCAAAATCAACCGTGGAGAAAAATGTGCACAGTTCAGGGCATACAAACCTTCCACCAAATACAAGCCCTCTTGGGATAGATCTTACAGACATCTCGAAACACTCAAGGAAATGATCACTCTGAGGAATAAATAGCAGATGACAAATGGAAGCAACTACACCCCCAATAACTGAAAAAAAGTTAAACATTATAAAAGAAACTTTAAGAAAAATTTAAATGTTTGAGAAGACAAAGGAAGGTATAGAACAAATAAGAAATGAAAAACATGATAACAGAAAACTTGGATTTTGTAAAGAGTTTACAATAGCAAAGACCTGGAACCAACCCAAATGCCCATCGATGATAGACTGGACAGGGAAAATGTGGCACATATACACCATGGAATATTATGCAGCCATCAAAAATGATGAGTTTGTGTCCTTTGTAGGGACATGGATGAACCTGGAAACCATCATTCTCAGCAAACTGACAGAAGAGCAGAAGATCAAACACCGCATGTTCTCACTCATAGGCGGGTGTTGAACAATGAGAACACATGGACACAGAGAGGGGAGCACTACACACTGGGGTCAGTTCGGGGGAAATAGGGGAGGGACGGTGGGGGTGGGGAGTTGGGGAGAGATAGCAAGGGGAGAAATGCCAGATGTAGGTGATGGGGAGGAAGGCAGCAAATCACACTGCCACGTGTGTACCTATGCAACAATCTTGCATGTTCTTCACATGTACCCCAAAGCCTAAAATGCAATACAATAAATAAATGGGGGAAAAAAAAAAGAAAGTGATACCACAGCTTCTAGGAGTCTGCAGCATTTGGCCATTGTTCCCCTCTTCAGTCCCCCTGGGGCACGCCCTGCCCACTGTGCTCTGGCCACCCTGCCCTTCTTTCTGCCCTCTATGCTGAGCTCTTGGCCAGGATTAGAGCCTTCTTATCTCCCTTTCCCTCTGCTTGAAGTACACTTTACCTGGTGTCTTTGTTCATGTTCTCCCAGAAGTAAACCTTGATGTAAGTATTTCAATTCAAGTTATTCATTTGGAAGGTTGTCTCAGAAACACAGGTAGGGGAATAGGAGACTGGGTCAGGGGAAAACAAATAGCCAATAAGGAGACACTAATGAGGTGGTCACCGCTATGGATAGCTAGAGTTTACTTAGGCTGGGGAACTCTGTAAGACAGCATAGACCAGCTCTATTTGGAATATGACTGTATACACAGCACCTATTTTAGGCACTTAATAGATATTTGTTGCATGAATAAATAGAGAATAAATTAATAAAGCAGCTAGCACATGAATAGTGCTTACTATGTGCTATCTGGAACGTGATGAACTTTAATAAATTTATGCTGCTTTGCTATATTTGCAAATTTGTTAATTCTGAGGTCTTTTTCTTCAATATATGCTATGTAGCCTCAACATAGTCACTGAGACTATTTAATCATAATGCATTGATGCCAACTGAATTTGTAATATTCACTCCAAGAGAAGGAGTGGAAATGAAGGAGCCTCTATGATCACTTGGAAAATCTTTCAGTATACACAGAGGTTGGAAAATGGGGATATACTAAGCTGGAGGGAAGGGGTATATGTTCAATGGAAAAATTCCCCGAGTGATTTTGATATGTGCCTTCTCCTTATGACAATGACATGAAATGAGCCAAATCATTCTCATAATTTCATTATTTATTTCAAGCAATTATTGCTTTGATTTTATTTTTCAAATAATGACCTCTTCTGGGAATGAAGCACTTGTCATCACCTTTCCAGTTTGAAATTCTTTTTTGTGGCATTTAAGCTTTTGATCTTATAAAAGCATTGGCCATTTTTTATCTCATAAAAGCAGTTTGTTAAAATCACGAACTAAAGTGTTTAAGTGTCATTCTGTTAAAAGTCTCACAGATGTTGTGTGGCATGTGGCTTCTGCTCAGAGAATTATTCAAGTAATGGTACCTGAGTATTTATTTTATACATGCTAGGAATCAAAGAATACCAGATAACAACTATACTGAGTAACAGTAGAGAAATAAAGATTCATTCTATGTTTTAGTTCTGTATGAGATCTGTGTTTTTGGGGAGGGGGAAGGTAATAAGAATTAACTGAATGAATTCTTCAAGCTGTTCCTTACATAGGAAGCACTGTCATAATGGGTAACCATTAACTATGGAAGTATACTGTATCTTTTAGGTATGTTGGGATGGACATAGAAATGAGACCTACTTTGTTAAGTCATACCAAGATTAGTGTTTTTAGCTCAGTAGTGCATTGTATAACACTAGTCTGACTTGTAATGTGTTCAACAGAAAACCAAAAAATTACACTTTGTCCTCTAACATACAATCTTTGTGAAAAAAACAACAAGCTACAAATAACACAAGCCATTTAGAAAGATGGCCTTGAGATCCTCAAGAGATGGGGTGAATATATCTGTCAGTTTGATGTTTGTCCACTATACTCCTTATGGTGAACTTTGAGCTAATTTTTAATGGTTTGAATTGTGACATAAGAAATGATAAACTCTTCCTCTTCTTGGAGTCTGTGGCAGACCAGGGATCATGAAAAGTTTATGTAAATAAATGTGCCACTCACTATTAAAGGGAATTCTAGATTCCTCCCAGTTCATTTAAATATGAAAATATATTAGAAGCTGTAGGAAGAACTTTAGCTATTGAGGCCCCAGCATACTTCAATTATTGATTGGCTTTCATTAAAGAAATAGAAGGTATACCTCCATCTTCCATAAAGCAATAGACTGGCCTAAATGAAAACGAAGGCCTACAAAAAAGTAAGAACCATTTTGGTTGCTAAGGTGATGAAAGAAGGCTATTGGGGCATGTGGCAGTGAGGTCAGGTGGTCTAAGGTGGCTCAGCTCTCAAGAGTGGAAATATTTGTGAATGTCTAATGATAACTAGAGAGCGAGAGAGGAAGGGCGTATGTTACTAGTTACCAGTTCTCTTAGGAGCTAATGTGGAAACCGTACAGAGAAACCTTTTAGTGGAGTGATTCAAAATATATTGATGCCTTCTGACCATCAAGTTTGTCCTTTTACTGGGGCTGCTGATCTCTTAACAGCATGGTAAAGAGCAAGTAATACAGGAAGGAAAGAAGCTGCTCTGTCAGAGCAAAGGATAGGGAGAATATTGGTAGGGAAAGGCAAAAGGCAATTAGATATGAGAAGGCTTCTCACCGCTTGCTACCAATTAGAGGAACACATGTTTTGCACACTTAGACTTACTAATATTCGTATTCGCAGGTCAGTTTGAGTGACAGCATTTCTGGTCTATAGAATACATTCCTCTAGGTGTACCCCAAGGAAAAAGAAGTTTGCAACAACAGCATTTCTTTTTCTCTCATCTGGTTTAGAACTGGTGATTCAAGAAAAGGAATAACCACTATGCTTTCAGGGATCATTTTTATAGTTCATTACTAGAGCAGTTCCTCTGAACGTGTAGAGCAGTGGAAACCATGAGGAAGACAGGCAGTGTTCTGTCCTGAGTGTGAAGCTGGCTCTTGGTGTTGCTTTGCTGCAACTACCACTTGCCACTGATGACCGTTTTTGTCTTCCTCTGGGACAATAAGGGAAAGGATGCAGTCTGAATGGTTATCATTGAAAGCAAGAAAGAAAGAGAGAGAAGAAAGGAAGAGAGAAAGACAAAAGAGAGAAACAAGAAAGAGAAAGAAAGATAAGAAAGGAAGGAAGGAAGAAAGAAAAGGAAGAAAGGAAAAAAGAAAGAAAAGGAAGAAAGAAAAGAAAAGAAAAAAAGAAAATAGAAAGAAAGAAAACTACCAGATTTTTCAGTGTTAGAGCCCACAGTTACTAATATCCCATTCCTACCAGTCTCTGAAATCACTCTCCCTGGATGTCTTCCTGAGTTTGGATGCTGTACCCACCGACAGTTATTCTGCAAAGATAAGAAAGGAGTGACACAAAAGAATCCTGACAGCCTGAAGCCACCGAGAGCCTGTCTCTGCTGGCAAGTAAAGCATCCCTGATATACTTAATTAGCTATTATCATTAAGTATTACTAATTAATATATTAATATAATTTTGGTTATCAACAATAAATCTCTGCTGGTTTAATATACAGATGATTGATGTGATTTGTCTCTTTAGAAAGCTCTGTGGAAGAAGCATAAACCCATGAGGTCTAGAGGGAGCGGATAAAATGGCCAGAGTGGTGAACATGACAACAGAGTTAAGATAATCAGCTGCATCTGAAGAAGTCCCCAAGCAGAAAAGGATCTAGCAGAACAGGCTGGTATTTTTAAAACGTTGGCTGATCCTTAACTCATTCTGTTAGACATTTCTCTTTGGAATAGACTGGAGTCTTTTGGGCAGAGGTGTAAGCAAGGCAAGAAGGGCTGGGCATGGCATCCTAGATGTGGGTAAAAGGGGAGAATCCCAGCCAGATGCGGTGGCTCACACCTGTAATCCCAGCATTTTGGGAGTCCAGGGTGGGCGGATCATGAGATCAAGAGGTCAAGACCATCCTGGGCAACATGGTGAAACCCGCCTCTACTAAAAATACAAAAAATTAGCTAGGCATGGTGGCATGTGACTATAGTCCCAGCTACTTGGGAGGCTGACGCAGGAGAATCTCTTGAACCCGAGAGCAGAGGTTGCAGTGAGATGAGATACTGCCATTGCACTCCAGCCTGGCAAAAGTGAGACTCTGTCAAAAAAAAAAAAAAAGTGGGCAATCCCTTCTCATAGTCTCCCTTCCTGAGAGAGTTGCAATAATTCTGTGATGCTTCCCAGTTCTCATGAGAATATTAGACGGCACTTACCTTGCCTGCAGCCCCTGCTTACTTTGAGCTTTGTATGTCTCTTGAAACCATTACCAAGACTGGCTAAACTAAATGTCAGTCATCGTTTTCCACCTGCCCTCCTATCTGCTGTTCTCTGTCCATGCCTCTTCCACCTGATGCTCCTACTTAGGAAAGAAAACAGAGAGAGAGAGAGAGAGAGAAAGGGAGAGAAAGAGATGAAGAGGAAGTGTTCTTATTTGCCCTACTTCTGTTTACTTCAACATCTTTTTAAATGTGGGCTTCAACTATTTCCTTGAGCTAGATGCCTATGTAAATGTTTAGGAACCAAAGCGCCTCCTGTGACTCTCTTCTATGTGGAATTTCCCTTTGTGAGTAGTTGTAGCAATAGCTGATAGATGTGTATTCCCGCGAAGAGAGATGGATAGTGATTTGTAGAAAGGGCCTTGAGCAAGAAATTACAAGACTGGTTTTCCATCACAGCTCTGCCATGTGACTCAGCGACTGCTTTGCTCTATTTAATGGTTCAATAAATATTCATTGAGCACCTATGACACTGTAGGCACCAAGCTGCACTTTTCTCATCCAACTAAGGATAGTAAAACAGGTAATTAAAGGGGCTTTATAGGATAATCTTTGTAACCTCAATTTTGTTACAAGTCTATGAAAAAATCAGTCAAATATAAACTAGAAGAAATAAAGTCTCAAACTCTCCATTTCTGAGTCTAGGAAACTATTCAAGTCATGTGTTGACTAGATGTGTGTAACTAAACTATGGTTTGTGAAATACCAGGGAAGAATGTTTCCCTGGTTGAGAGCAAGAATCACCTGACAACAAGACAATGTTTCATGCCTTCATGAAAGCCAGGGTGTGGCACTGAGTCCTGCTCTATCAAACAGGAAACTCAACTCCTATTAAAGAGAGGGAACTTCTTGTGACTGATTTCCTAACCAACTGGGCTTACATGTGGTATTGTTTATTTACCATCTCTACTCTTCGCTGGGAGCACAAAATTTAGCTCAATTAATTCCAAGACCTACAGCCAAAACTCCCCAATTAGGAGGATACAGACTTAGCATGTGCCACAGAACTGCAGCATCTAGGAAGTAGATGTTCTGAAATATTCAATCACCAGGTAAGGCTTATTGACATGCTTAGGGCTGCTTTTAGTCACTTTTGCTGTTACAGAATGAATTGTGGGAAGAGCACATGTTTCTTCTATGGTTGCAATAACAAGAAGTGGGAAGAGGAGAAGGAAAAGAAGAAAGAGGAGGAAGGAGAGGAAGAGGAAGAGGAGAAGAAAAAGTGCCACCACCACTGCCACTGCCAGCCTAGTGAATCAGATAAAAGAGAAACTTCCAATAGGTTGACATGAAAGAAAGGTGTCATTTAGGATCAATATCCTAGGTGTATATTTAAGTGCTTTACAGATGTGCTGTTAAGTCCACTGCTTTTTGTTGAAAGAATTAAAACCTAGCAATGTTTCCGGACTCCTTTTTGACTTGACTCTGACACATACTATCATGTGCGAGTGAGTTACTCATTTATTCTCTTTGGATCTCAGTTTTCCCATCTAAAGATAGATAGAGAAAGTTGGCCTCCATCACTAATTTTCCTTTGTGACTATTGCATTTTTGGCTTTGCTAAAATAAAGCTTACAAAATCAGACACTGATAGAATTCCATCACTGGGCTCACTTTAAAGAATAAATGAGATGACATGGGGAAGGTTCTTACGCTTGGTATATAGGAATAGGTTGATGAAGTAAGACCACTGGGCTGTGCTTGCTTCTCCTCTGATGCGCATGGCATTATCACCCCATGTGTTCCCTCACATACTAAATCAATGTTTTAAGTACGTGTCTGAAGGTCACTTAGGCACCTAGTTCCCCTCCGCAAATATCTGTGTGGATTGTTGGCTAGGGGAGAGGCAGAAGTAGGAAGTCGCCTCTCTGGTCATTTCTCATGAAATGTTCTGATCTCACTGGATTCTCAGTCTCTGCTCTGTGTATCTGCCTCGGCCACTGCTGCCCTGTGTGTGAACTTGTGAATTTTCCTTGAAATGGAAACTGCACCCAATGCTTTCTTCACACATGCACATGATACCTAAACGCTCCATTCCTTTTCCCCCTTGAGTTCCATTAGTATAAAGCAATTGGACAAAGGAGGTTTTCAGTGGAAGGTTTGGGTTAATGGAGGTAAATATCCACGTACACTAGCACAGCATGGGCAAAAATTTAAGATGGAATATTAAACAATACTGCTCTAAATCCACAGCGTTGGGAACACCTCATAGGTAGGTTCTGATCACTCTGGGTTTGTATCCTTACACCTTTCTCTCTCCCTTACCACCTTAGCCTTCAAACTTCCAAATTTCTAATGAATTAGTTTCATTTTCTACCCCGTACTCTACTAAGCTCAGATGATCCACTAAATGACAACCAGCTATGCCATACCTCCATAGCACGGAACACAGGGAGAAGCTTTGAAATTATAGTTTCTCCTTCAATGTGATTACATTTTTTTCTTTTTTTTTCCATTTATTTATTTTGCTGCATTTTAGGTTTTGGGGTACATGTGAAGAACATGCAAGATTGTTGCAAAAGTACACACGTGGCAGTGTGATTTGCTGCCTTCCTCCCCATCACCTACATCTGGCATCTCTCCCCTTGCTATCTCTCCCCAACTCCCCGCCCCCCACTCTCCCTCCCATATTTCCCCCAACTGACCCCAGTATGTAGTGCTCCCCTCCCTGTGTCCATGTGTTCTCATTGTTCAACACCCGCTTATGAGTGAGAACATGCAGTGTTTGATCTTCTGCTCTTCTGTCAGTTTGCTGAGAATGATGGTTTCCAGGTTCATTCATGTCCCTACAAAGGACACAAATTCATCGTTTTTGATGGCTGCATAATACTCCATGGTGTATATGTGCCACATTTTCCCTGACCAGTCTATCATCGATGGGCATTTGGGTTGGTTCCAGGTCTTTGCTATTGTAAACAGTGCTGCAATGAACATTCATGTGCATGTGTCCTTATGGTAGAATGATTTATAATCCTTTGGATATGTACCCAGTAAAGGGATTGCTAGGTCAAATGGAATTTCTATTTCTAGGTCCTTGAGGAATCGCCACACTGTCTTCCACAATGGTTGAACTAATTTACACTCCCACCAACAGTGTAAAAGTGTTCCTGTTTCTCCACATCCTCTCCAGCATCTGTTGTCTCCAGATTTTTAAATGATCGCCATTCTAACTGGTATGAGATGGTATCTCAATGTAGTTTTGATTTGCATTTCCCTGATGACCAGTGATGATGAGCATTTTTTCATACGTTTGTTGGCCTCATGTATGTCTTCTTTTGTAAAGTATCTATTCATATCCTTTGCCCACTTTTAAATGGGCTTGTTTGTTTTTTTCTTGTAAATCTGTTTTAGTTCTTTGTAAATTCTGGATATCGGCCCTTTGTCAGATGGGTAAACTGCAAAAATTTTTTCCCATTCTGTTGGTTGCTGATTCACTCTAATGACTGTTTCTTTTGCTGTGCAGAAGCTGTGGAGTTTGATTAGGTCCCATTTGTCTATTTTGGCTTTTGTTATCAATGCTTTGGTGTTTTGGTCATGAAGTCCTTGCCTACACCTATGTCCTGAATGGTTTTGCCTAGATTTTCTTCTAGGGTTTTTATGGTGTTAGGTCTTATGTTTAAGTCTTTAATCCATCTGGAGTTAATTTTAGTGTAGGGTGTCAGGAAGGGGTCCAGTTTCTGCTTTCTGCACATGGCTAGCCAGATTTCCCAACACCATTTATTAAACAGGGAATCCTTTCCCCATTGCTTGTTTTTGTCTGGTTTGTCAAAGATCAGATGGTTGTAGATATGTTGCGTTGCGTCCGAGACCTCTGTTCTGTTCCATTCATCTATATCTCTGTTTTGGGAGCAGTACCATGCTGTTTTGATTACTGTAGCCTTGTAGTATAGTTTGAAGTCCGGTAGTGTGATGCCTCCTGCTTTGTTCTTTTTGCTTAGAATTGACTTGGCTATGCGGGCTCTCTTTTGGTTCCATATGAAGTTTAAGGTGGTTTTTTCCAGTTCGGTGAAGGTCGTTGGTAGCTTGATGGGGATAGTATTGAATCTGTAAATTACTTTGGGCAGTATGGCCATTTTCATGATATTGATTCTTCCTAACAATGAACATGGAATGTTTCTCCATCTGTTTGTGTCCTGTCTTATTTTGTTTAGCAGTGGCTTGTAGTTCTCCTTGAAGAGGTCCTTACGTTCCTTATTAGTTGTATTCCTAGGTTTTTTATTCTCTTTGTGGCAATTGTGAATGGCACTTCGTTCTTGAATTGGCTCTCTTTAAGTCTGTTATTGATGTATAGGTATGCATGTGATTTTTGCACTTGATTTTGTATCCTGAGACTTCGCTGAAGTTGCTTATCAGGAGATAATTTCAGGAGATTTGGGGCTGAGACGATGGGGTCTTCTAGATATACAATCATGTCATCTGCAAATAGAGACAATATGACTTCCTCCTTTCCTATTTGAATACCTTTTATTTCTTTTTCTTGCCTGATTGCTCTGGCTAGAACTTCTAGTACTATATTGAATAGGAGTGGTAAGGGAGGGCATACTTGTCTAGTGCCAGGTTTCAAGGGGAATGCTTCCAGTTTTTGCCCATTCAGTATGATATTGGCTATTGGTTTGTCGTAAATAGCTTTTATTATTTTGAGATACATTCCGTCAATACCTAGCTTATTGAGGGTTTTTAGCATAAAGAGCTGTTGAATTTTGTCAAAGGACTTCTCTGCATCAATTAAGATAATCATGTGGTTTTTGTCTTTGGTTCTGTTTATGTGGTGAATTACGTTTATAGACTTGCGTATGTTGAACCAGGCTTGCATCCCCGGGATGAAGCCTACTTGATCATGGTGG
>NW_016107520.1:2391017-2485531 GCF_001604975.1 Cebus imitator | reverse complement strand
TTCTGTGGATTTGGGGTGGAGAGTTCTGTAAATGTCTATTAGGTTTGCTTGGTCCAGGTCTGAGTTCAAGTCCTGGATATCCTTGTTAATTTTCTGTCTGGTTGATCTAATATTCACAATGGGGTGTTAAAGTCTCCCACTATAATTGTGTGGGAGTCTAAGTCTCTTTGTAAGTCATTAAGAACTTGCCTTATGTATCTGGGTGCTCCTGTATTGGGTGCGTATATATTTAGGATCGTTAGCGCTTCTTGTTGCATTGATCCTTTTACCATTATGTAATGTCCTTCTTTGTCTCTTTTGATCTTTGTTGCTTTAAAGCCTAATTTATCAGAGATGAGAATTGCAGCTCCTGCTTTTTTTTTTTGCTCTCCATTTGCTTAGTAAATCTTCCTCCATCCCTTTATTTTGAGCCTTTGTGTATCCTTGCATGTGAGATGGATTTCCTGGATACAGCACACCGATGGGTTTTGGCTTTTTATCCAATTTGCCAGTCTGTGTCTTTGATTGGGGCATTTAGTCCATTTACATTTAGGGTTAGTATTGTTATGTGTGAATTTGATACTGCCATTTTGGTGCTAGCTGGCTGTTTTGCCCATTAGTTGATGCAGATTCTTCATTGTGTTGATTCTCTTTACCATTTGGCATGGTTTTGGAGTGGCTGGTACTGGTTGTTCCTTTATATGTGTAGAGCCTCTTTCAGGAGCTCTCGTAAAGCTGGCCTGGTGGTGATGAAATCTCTGAGTACTTGCATGTTCACAAAGGATTTTATTTTTCCTTCACTTATGAAGCTTAGTTTGGCTGGATAGAAGATTCTGGGTTGAAAATTCTTTTCTTTAAGGGTGTTGAATATTGGGCCCCACTCTCTTCTGGCTTGTAGGGTTTCTGCTGAGAGATCTGCTGTGAGTCTGATGGTCTTCCCTTTGTGGATAACCTGATCTTTCTCTCTGGCTGCTTTTAGTATTTTCTTCTTCATTTCAACCCTGGTGAATCTGACTATTATGTGCCTTGGTGTTGCCCTTCTTGAGGAATATCTTTTTGGTGTTCTCTGTATTTCCTGGACTTGAATATTTGCCTGCCTTGCTAGGCTGGGGATGTTTTCCTGGATAATATCCTGAAGAGTATTTTCCAGCTTGGATTCATTCTCTTTGTTGCATTCAGGTATTCCTATCATTCGTAGATTAGGTCTTGTCACATAGGCCCACATTTCTTGGAGACTTTGTTCATTCCTTTTTACCCTTTTTTCTCTATTCTTGCTTTCCCATTTTATTTCATTGAATTGATCTTTGACCTCTGATGTCAATTCAGCTGTTGATACTTGTGCATGTTTTGCAAAGTTCTCGTGTTGTGTTTTTCATCTCCATCAATTCAACTATATTCCTTTCTATTTTGTCCATTCTCATTAGCATTTCGTCAAATCTTTTTTCAGTGTTCTTAGTTTCTTTGCATTGGGTTAGAACATGTTCCCGTAGTTCACAGAAGTTTCTTACTACCCACCTTCTGAAGTCTGATTCTGTCACTTCATCACACTCGTTCTCCACCCAACCTTGTTCCCTTGCTGGTGAGGAGTTGTGATCCCTTGTAGGAGGAGAGGTGTTCTGGTGCTTTCATCCTTTTTGCGCTGGTTTCTTCCCATCTTTATGGATTTATCCGTCTGTCATCTTTGTAGTTGCTGGCTTTCAGATTGGGTCTCTGAGTGGACGTTCTGTTTGTTGATGATGAGGTTATTTCTGTTTCTTAGTTTTCCTTCTAACAGCCTGTCCCCTCTGCTGTAGATCTGCTGAGGTCCACGCCAGGCCCTGCTTGCCTGGGGATCACCTGCAGCAGCTGCAGAACAGTAAGGGTTGTTTCCAGTTTTCTTCTTCTGCTATCTTTGTCCCAGAAGGATACCTGCCAAGTGTCAGTCTGATCTCTCCTTTATGAGGTGGCTCTTTGGATATACAGGGGTCAGGGAGCTGCTTGAGGAGACAGCCTATTCTTTATAGGAGCTCAAATACTGAGCTGTGAGCTCCGTTATTCATTCAGAGCTGCTTGGCAGGTACGTTTAGGTCTGCTGCAGCAGAATTCATAAACTGCTTTTTGTTCCCAGGTGCTCTGTCCTAGAGATTTAGGGCTTTATTTATGAGTTTCCATTATGCTGCTGCCTTCTTTTTTTTTCCTTTAGAGCTGCCCTGCCCAGCAAGGAGGCAGCCTAGTCACTGTCTGCCTGTAGAGGCTTTGCTGAGCTGCTGTGGGCTCCACCCAGCTGCCGAGTGAACTTCCCTGCAGTCCTGTTTATATGGGTGTAGTTAGAACTGCCTTAGCAATGGTGCCTCTGTTATGGGGACTCTCTCTGCAGTGGCGGGTTGCCTTGGCAACAGCGGGCTGCCTCAGCAATGGCGGGTTGCCTTGGCAACAGCGGACTGCCTCAGCATTGGCTGGTTACCTCTGTAGTTTTGGAGTGCCTCGGTAATGGCAGATGCCCCTCCCCCACAGAGCTGGACCATCCTGGGTTCAGCTGCACTTGCTGTGAAACTCTCAATCCAGAGAGTTTCTGATTGCTGTTCTTTTGTGGGGGTGGGACCAGCCGGGCCTGATCGCCTGGCTCCCTGCCTCGGAGCCTTTTTTTTTTTTTTTTAATTTGGTGTTCCAGTCATTGTTGAAGAGGCACCAGGATCTGTGTGTTTTCCCGGACGGTGACTCACTGTGCTGGCTTAAACAGCGGCACTGAGATTCGTGGAGGTTTTTTGCCCTGGAATCTACTGTCCTGGTTCCCTGTTCAGTCCCCTTTTTAAACAGATGAATGGGCGACTTCCCGTGGGTCTAATCACCAGCCAAAAGGGCACCCGGACCAGTGCATTTTGTATGGAGAACCGCTGCTCCTGGGTGCTGACAAAGCAGCTACGCGGGGCAACGCAGCGGCGCAGGCCGACACAGCCGTGCTGGCCGAAACAGCTGCGCTGGTGACCCTTAGGGCTTCTCCACTTGGGAATTTCCTAGTCTGTGGGCAATAAAATGCGGCGTCCACTCATCCTCTGCACTTTCACTGGGAGCTGCAATCCTGAGCTGTTCCTAAACGGCCATCTTGGATCCACCTCTGTGATTACATTTTTAGGCTGAGCTCCCATCTCTGTAGAAAAATTTAGGGAAGAAGGAGAGGTACAAAGGTATAAAACCAGTATCAGTTGTCTCCCTACTTCGAGAGAACTATTCCAGCATATGACTTTCTTTTCTACTTCCCAATATAAATATTATCATTGTCCATTTTATTGTTGTATTATCTATCCTGCTGACACTCAACACTTAGATTAACAGTGCGCTGTTCTTCTGAAACAAGAGATGGAGACCCTGCAACCCTACACGCTGGTTCCTCAGTCTAACTTCTCATGTTCCAGGCTATTCCATGAGTATTTCAGTATGACCAAAAGAGCAGTTCTTAAACCATGTGAGGAAGGAACACTTAAATTTTTTTTTCAATTTCTCAAGGATTGACAATTTTGTAAAATCAAAATCAAAAGACATGCAAATTCAATTACCAGGTTTTTATAAATTGATTATGAGATGCAAAAGGTGAAATAACTGTCAAATTGCTAGTATAGGTTTCTAAATGCATACTCTTCATTTCTGTGCTCATGTTGATGCAGCTGGGTTAACAATAGTTTGTGGGATTGGTTGATTTCTGAGTGTACGTACAGCTCTAAAACTGTGGCATTCTCTTATGAAATCTTAACATTCTCAGGCCTGACATGTATGAACAGAACCACGGTAGGTGTGGACATGCAAGCTAAAGGAAATTTAGTTGTGAAGCATCTTTCCAGCTTGCCAAGTTGTTACGAATTTATTTCCCACATTAAGCATGGTGTTGTCACATTGATGTACAATACCAGTGGCTCTTAGGCAGCACAGAAGCTAGATGACATTATTTTAATTCTTGCTAAAATGATTTATTTCCCAGAGCATGTTGGGTTTTGTTTAATGTATTCTGGGCCCTGAGGCTAGGATCCTGTAATAATTTAGCATAACCAGATTTGTTTGTATGGAATTCAGTAATTTTTTGCTTTTTTATTTCTTGAAAGCTAAGTAATTTTGAAAATAATACAGAGTATAAAAAACAGGCCAGGTCTGGTGGCTCATGCCTGTAACCCCAGTACTTGGGGAGGCCGAGGCACGAGGATCACTTGAGGCCAAGATTTCAAGACCAGCCTAGGAAACAAAGTGAGACCCAATCTCTACAAAACAAAACAAACAGAACAAAACAAAACAAAAATCAGCAGGGCATGGTGATATGCCTGTAGTGATAATTACTTGGGAGGCTGAGGCAGGAGGTTGAAGCTGCAGTGAGCTATGACCATGTGCCACTGCACTCTAGCCTGGGCAACAGAGCAAAATCCTGACTCTTTTAAGCAAACAAACAAAAAATTAACTTAACAAAACACAGAAAAAAAACTACAGCTACTTCTAGTGAATCTTCCTCATAAATCAACTATTTCCAAAAACTTACTTAAACAAGAGAGTATCTTAATCTTAAGAATTCTGGCATTTAACAGACTGTTGAGAGCTTTCTTCCCACCTGTGTATTTGTTGGTAGCAAGTGCTAGGATGGGAGGTGCAGGGCAGGGACTAACATTCCTGTCCTTTAGTGGGCATTAAATTCTGCGAGGAGTCTGTGGAGGCTTTTCTTGTGGTACATCTCATCTTCCAAACTTGACCTCTTCCTTGCTCTTCAGTTTCAACTCGCAGATTTTCCAGTCGCAGAAGAGTTGGAAGAAAAGAGAAAGATCTGGTTCAGTTAAGACTGAGGGGAGCATTGACACATTTCAATTCTTTCCTTTTTAAAAATTCACTTTAAATTCAATTTAACTGTCTAGCTTAGGTTTTCATTTTTAAAATGGACTTGGGGCCAGGTGATTCCTAACTTCATTACAAATACTTTTAGACTTGCAATAATTTTATCCCATATTAGACTTCTTTAGCTTAGCTGAGAAACATAAATCTGGTTTGTTCCTAACAGCTTGTGTTTTGTAATGCTCCACAAAATATCTTGTGATGAAGCAGCTCGGGTTTAAGAAAAAGCCCTCTTCTCCAGGATTGCCGTCCCTGCAGTTCATCAGGTCTGCAGAAAAACTCAGAAATTTCAGTTGTGGATCAAGACTTAACATGTAGACTTCAACTGTTCTTTTACCATTCTTTGCATCTTCTCAAGTGATCCATGTCTTTCTTAAACATGGTGCTTCCGATTAAACACTCTATCCCTGTCAGATTCAGTTTAGTCCCCGTTTGTTGGCCTCCTACTGGGTGCTAGACGTTGTGTTAGGCAGTAACAATATAAATTTGTCCCTTCCCTTGTGGATTTCATGGAACTTCATCTGTTTGTTAATTTTTATCAATCAAGTTCTTACTCATGTCTGTAAAATACATAAGTAATTCTCACCAAAAATATATTTTTAAAAATTCATTGTTATTTTTGCCTATTTTTATTAAGGATCTTAAAATACCAGAAGTTCAAATAACGATATCTTACTTAAGACAACTTTCTTGTTTCACGTAGACTGGGTAGGGCACTTCTCTTTTGCACGTTCATAACACTATGCTCAAATATAACATAGTATATTTGCCTGTCTTTATAAATGACCTCTTTCTCTGGCATCCTTACTAGACTATGAGCTTTCTGAAGATAGGTCCTGTGTCTCGGCCATCATTGAGTCTTCAGAATGTAGAACATTTCCAAGCACACAGTAAGGCTCTGTAAATTTTTACTGAAATACTAAATAAATAAAAGAAAGAAAAGAGAAACTTCATTTATTTGGTCTTCAAATAACTCATGGCTAAGCTGCCATTGAAAATAGGACCTTTATAAAGTCTGGCTATGTATTCATTCAACTGCCAGGAGTTTCATGTTGATTTAATGTGAAGAATCAAAGAGCTCTTTGAGACCAGCATCTCACCTAACTCACCTTCAACATGAATTTCTTGGCTTTGAACATATGATTGCAGCAATGCAGCTGTGACAAAGTGCATATAGCATTAATATAAATCAACTTAAGCCCCCACCCCTATGCCACCCCACTGAAGCAGTTTTCTGTTATATTTGAGACACCAAATATATAGAGTCACTTCCTGGCTCTATCATTTGTTATTTGCATGAACTTGGGAAAACAGCAATCATTTTGAGCCAGTTTCTTCATCTAGAAATGGGATAACAATAGTTACTATATAGTGCTGTTGTGGGTGATGTTGAAAGATAAACTTAGGCACATTAACATTTTAAAGAGTTTATTTAAGCAGATAGTGATTTATGAATTGGGCAGCACCATAGGACAAGTACTTTAGGGCACCACTGAGAGGACCCTAGGGGAAACATTCTGTAGGGTGGTCTTGGGAGTCAGACAAAGAGAACATTCGATTGGTTAAGGATGGAAAGTCCTTAGTTAGAGGTTAGTTGGCAGTTTCAGATCCTTAATATTGCTATTACAATTATGGTAATTTGTTGATTTTGCTTAAAAAATTAGATGATAGCACATTTGAACTTAAGCTTAGTGGTTAAGCTTACTTTTCCTTTTCCTAGCTCTGACCATTCACTCTGGGTTGGCTTTCAGTTACTTATGTTGGAACCCAAAGCATGGGAGCCCTCTCAGACTAATACCCCCCCAATTATTATTATTTTTGACAGTAGTTAGAAGTTTGTATTTATAAAATGCTTAAAACACAGTCTTGCACATAAGTGCTTAATTAATGTTAGCCATTGTGAAAGAAGATGTTATATTGTTCTATAAAGGCATTTATTTTGCAATTACTAAACGTCAAAGGAAACACTTCCTGGAATTCGTTCTTCACTTACAAATGTGCAATCGTTCGTTACTAATTGCAAGTCTGTAGTTCAGCTTTAGATTCTTCGAAGAAAATAATAAGTGTAAAGCTCTATATGCTGTTTAGGGTGGCAGGGGAATTGGAAAATGGTCTTCCTTAGTGATCATAGCAATATCAATCAATATCTGGTGGTTACAATGGAGTCAGCCACATGATTTCATTGAACCTTCAAAACTGGTATAATTGTTCATAGGCAAGCTCCCTCTGCTGCCCCCTAAAGACCAGATCATATAATTTCTGAAGGGCATTATTCTCTGACCTATATTTCCTTCTATTTTTTAAGGTGAGCCAACACAATTCATTTTGGATTAAGCTAAGCACAATGGCAATAACTAAATAAGTAGTATTAGATATACTTGATTTTATTAACCTTTAGGATAATTTCTAAAATGCTTCAGTGTTTGATATCTAGAAAATGTTCAGACTTTCCCAAGTTCTCTGAATTCATACCATTTGACATACAATTATCTGACAGTACTGAAAAACATGAACTGCATCTAGACTCAAAAACAAGCTAAAAATGGTCAAGGAATTTTACATTTGCCAAAATATATAATACAAAATTGAGAATGAGCTGCTTGTGTGTTCTCAACAGAGAAGGAATTTTTTGACTCACTCTAAAAACAAGTTTTCATGATTGCAGTTACGGCATTTTTGTGGGAAATAATTACTGGTTATTTTGTCACATTTCCTAATGAGTTCAAATGTGCTTTCATCTAATTTTTTAAGCAAAATCAATGATTACCATAGTTGCAACAGCAATATTAAGGATCACACAATGCCAACTGGTGTAAGGAATTCGTTTTATAGCAGATTTCAATTACCATAATTCTGTTGCAACTCTCAAGGTCCGTCTTTCCACTAGTAGCTTTCTTCCAAAAGAAATCTTTATAAAGACGAAACACTTAAAAAGGTACCACCAACTTCTTGGGGATTCACAACAAATGAAGCCATCACTCATTTGATATGGGGGCGCATGTGCTAATTTCGTATTTAAATTGTCTGAGTTTTCTCTGGAGCAGATTTACTGAAGCACCCACCCACCAACATCTAAGTCAGGAAGTTTTTGGATATCTTATTGTCTAACTTTTCATTTTATGAATTGCTAGATGCTGGGCAATCGCTTATTTGCTACAAAGGCCTAGAATTTCTCATTCCTTAAAGAATTATGTGCTGGGTTTTAAAAAAAATGTATTGAAATACTAACCCTCTGCAGTCTCTGATATGATTAAATAGGATCCAGAGCCTATTCATTTGCTGTTTGTTTTTAGCTCTAGGAAATGCACTGCAGCTCCCATTTACTCTTCATAATATTTTCAACAGATCATGAGACTTATTGAAGAAGAAATGTAGTGACTTGGACAGCCAGTCGATAACAGTGTATAAAAGATTCCCAACTAGACCAGAGTATACATATTTCTGCAACTCAGAGATCATAGTTGTCTATCTTGTCTCCTAAAAACTGAAAGCAATTTTAACTACCACATGTACAACTGCTAAACATGCAAATAGGCAGGTTACTATGAGGCTCAAAGTTGGTATTTTTTCAAAGATATTTTAAATATTATAAATTAAAATAATAAACAGTGTTACCTCTAAGACATTAATGTCAAATTGATGGCCTGTTTAATAGAGTACTGGGGTTTAGAAATTTACATGGAGAACTTCTATGAAATCTTTCCTTTTGAATAGTGGAGAACTTCTATGAAATCTTTTATTTTGTATAGTGTGGGTCAAGATGGCCAGGGGGACACCTATGTTAATTCTAGCTAAATAATTATAGGCTTGCTTGGCTCAGAGTACACTGAAGTTTATACACTGAACTAAACTATATCATTGGTAGAGTTAATTAGAAATGAAGGGGCAACAGGAGGCCTAAGATAAAGACTATCTGAGAGCGCAGTAACACCAGGGAACACCGCAGGGTGGTTGCAGAGCAGGCAATACTGCCCTGGTCCCACGAATGCCTTCTCAACGTGGAGACTACATGAGGGTCTTGTAAAGGGGCTTATGCAAAGATCTCTGAAAAGGGAGGCAACCTCTGCGCCTGAGATCGGGAGGGTCTTTGCAGATGGGAGCCGGCAAGAAGGAGAAAAGCCTTGCAGGGCAGAGATCACAGAATGCCTCAGGCTTTGCCTAGGTTCTCAGAATATGGAGTGATTTTAATTGCTCTGTCTTCAATGCTCAGGAGATAAAAGCCCCTGGATGGGCTGAGTGTGATCGGACCCGCTGGCTCCTCATCCGATATACTTCTGATGCAGCCGCACCCTGATAGCAATCGGCGATAAACTCAGAGTACTAGTTTAGCATGTCTTAGAAGGATCTCAAGAGCTCTCTGCCAGGCTATCTTACCTACCCCTTCACCCTCCCCTTCCATGCCCATAAGATCAATGAGATTTTGCACATAATAAAAGTGTTTGGAGCCCAGAGCTTGGGGCCAATGCGGTTCCCACACTTGTGTTGATCCCCTGGACTCATGCTGTAATTTCTACTCTTGTGTCTCTGTCTTTATTTTCCTTTCTCAATCCCTCATCACCGCAGAGACTAAGGGAACCCACATATGGAGATGGGGCTGGCACCCAACAGAATAGCAATAGAACTACTGCAAACAATGCAATTAATTTCTGAAATAGGTGCTGTATTAATTTTGTATTGCTGCTGTAACCAATTATCACAAATTTTGTGGCTTAAAACAACACAAATTTATTCTTACAGTTCCATTGTTTAGAAATCTGACACCAGTCTTTCTGGGCTAAACTCAAGATATTAGCAGGTTATATTCCTTCCTAGAAGATCTAGAGGAAAATCCATTTTCTTCCTTTTTTCAGCTTCAAAAGGCTGCTTGCATTCTTTCATTCATAGTCTTCTTTCCCCATCATAAAAGCCAGAAATATTACATTTCTCTATCCTCCTGTAGTCACATTTTCCTCTGACGACATCTCCCTCAACCATGAAATGTTCTGTAATTTTAAGGACCCACATGGTTAGACTTGGCCCACCAGCAATCCTGTACAATCTTTCATCTTAAGTTCTGCAACATAATCACAACTGTAAAGTCTATTTTTGCCTGTAAGGTAACATCGTCACAGGAGTTAAGAATTAAGACATGGACACTTTTAGGGAGCAATTATTTTGCCTACTAAGGATACTATTTTCATCACTAGAAAAAATTGAAGCATAATGTGTAATTACTTAATGGGTACTTCCTGCCTGCTGCACAGACAAAACCAATTCACTGAGACCATGGAATTGCAGTAAAAAAAGAGTTCAGTTGACACAAAGCTGGCCACATGAAAGATGGAGTTATTACTCAAATCAGTCTCTGTGACTGCTCAGAGGTAAGGGGATTTTCAAGGATAGTTTTGGGATGTCAGGAGTTGGGGAGTACTGAGAATGGAGCACTGAGAAAAAGAGGATGGGGGGAAAATATTTGAAGAACATTCTTGAATGAATAACAGACCCCAAAGCACAGATCCAGGAAGCTCAGATAATATCAAGAAGATAAGTACCCTCAAAATACACACACACACACACACACACGCACACACACACACACACAGAAACACACCCCTAGACATATCATAGGCCAACTGCAGAATGTCAAAGACAAAGAGAAATCTCAAAAGAAGCCAGGGCAGGGAGTGGATAAAAACCTTACCTATAGAAGAGCAATGGTAACAATTATAGCAGACGTCTCATCAGAACCCAAAATATAACTGCAAACAAGAAGAAAATGAATGGAAAATTAAGTGTTGAAAAAAAATTTACCAACTTAGCCTTCTATATCTAGCAAAATTATTCTTCAAAATGAAGAAGACATGAAGATTTTCTTAAGCAAAAACAGGGAATTCTTCACCAGCAATCCTTCCCTGAAAGAAATTTTATAAGAAATTCTTCAGGCAGGCAAAAATGTTATAGATTAGAAACTTGGATCTACATAAGGAAAGGAAGAACAGTAGAGAAGGAATACATGAAGGCAAAATAAAATCTTAATTTTTATTCTTAATGCTTCTAAAAGTTATGTTTGTTGAAGCAATAATAGTAGCAATGTATTGGGTGATTAGAACATATGAAGTAATGAAATGGACAGAAAAGGGGAATCTGGAATACTACATAAGTGTTAGGATGACGAAACGTCACAATGCTGCCAATACCAATTACTGGTGGAGATGCAGAGCAACAGAAACTCACACTCATTGTTGATGGGAATGCAGAATGCTATAGCCATTTTGGAAGACTGTTTAGCAGTTTCTTATAAAGCTTAACATACTCTGCCGTACCACCATTTCCCTTCTTAGGTATTTGCCCAACTGATTTGAAAACTTATGCAAACACAAAACCCTCATATGAATATTTACAGTAGTTTATTCATGACTGTCAAGAGCTGGAAGTAATCAAGTAATCAAGAAATGGAAGTAATCCTCTGGTAATGAACAGGTAAACAATCTGTGGCACATTCATACAATGGAATAGTACTTGACAATAAAAATAAATAAACTACCAAGCCACAAAAAGATGTGGATGAATTTGAAGTGGATATTGCTAAGTGAAAGAAAGCAGTCTGAAAAGGATGCATATTCTATAATTCCATTAGTATGGCAATCTGGAAAGGCAAAATTATAGAGATGATAAACATATCAGTGGTCACTAGGATTTGGGGGCAGGGAGATTAATAGCACAGGGGATTTTCTAGGACAGTGAAACTATTCTCATATAATGCTGTAATGATAAATATATGACATTCATTTATCAAAACACATAACTTTCCACCACAAGGAGTAAACCTAAGGGATGCAAATAAAAGGAAAAGTTTAGGAGGTTGGGGAATCCCAAGAGGGAATAATGCAGAATGTGACAAAAGAATCTAACTTTATTACAAATGTGAAAATAACCTCACTAAAGGGGGCGGGAGGAAATGGTGCTGACCTAAGTGACTTTGGAAATGAGTGGAATCTGCAAGACAAAAAGCAAAAGAAACTATAAATAAGCAATGTACTCTAGTAAATAGAATTTATTCCCACATAAATCCCATGGATATACAATTCTGAAACCACTATATGCGTACACTGAAAACGAACAACAAAGTAAATTTATGGCAGATGTTGGAAGACAGGTTTCTCACACTTGGAATATGAGGCTTAGAGATAAGCAAGAGGAGTAGGAAGCTAGAATGATGGATGTTGTAATAGATTAAATTTGGAGATATCAGAATAAACCCATGCTTAGCATAGTATAAACACAGATGACTAAATATATAATTATTTATAGATATATGTATATACATGTATTAGTATACACACATATTTTCCTTTCTGTTAGCTGAGAGGCCCTCGAAGGAATGAACATACATAGCACCCAGATCTTGGTTACTAATACTAGATAAACGCTAATTTAAAAACCAAGATCTCCTTAGAGAAACAGCTGATTCTAGAACCACTAGTAGCAGGAAATATAAGATAAACCTTGAATATCTTGAAGTGTTAGAAAATAAGGAAAAGCTAAAAACATAAAGACAAACATAACCAAAAAACCAAAATGACATAGAAGCCAGCTCAAAGAGTTTGAATTGGATAAAGATGGAACAATCTGAGCAATAACATAAAGTGGTCCTGAATTATAACGCAAACTATAAAGAAATATCCATGAGTCCACACTTATTTAAATAAATAATTGGATGGATAAGTAAGTAAATGGGAGAAGAATAGAAAAATTTCCCAAATGGAAGAGTTCCAAATAATTTGTTTTTATAGATACTTGGCCTTCAAGGAGGTGAAGCATTAGAGCATAATTCCTCATTCCTTAAGTGTGTGCTAAGTTTTGTGACTTCCTTCTAAAGAGTATATAGTATGGAGAAGGAAAAGAAAGAGTAAATTTACAGTGGAGAAGCCTTACAGACACTACCTGATTTAGCCGATCAAGGTCAACCTCAACGAGTCATGGAATAGTATGTATTCTTGATATGATGGGATGAAAATGGTAATGTGACCTCCTTCTCCAAACTCCATAATGCTAATCCAGTTATAAGAAAGGCATCAGACAAAGCCCAATAGAGGAACATCCTGCAAAATTTCTAACTGGTACTTCTTAAAACTTTCAAGTTCATCAAAAATGAGAAAAGTTTTTAAAAAACACATAGTTAAAAGGAGCCTAAGAAGACCAGATGACTAAATGTAGTGGTATCTTGTGTGAGATCCTAAAACAGACATAGACATTAGGTAAAAATTAAGGAAATATAAATAAAGGATGGACTTCAGTTAACAATAATGTATCAATAATTTGTTTACAAACTGTGACAAATACACCATACTAATGTCATATATGATTAACTGGGGAAGCTGAGTGTGGAGTATACAGGAACTCTCTGGACTATCTTTGTCAATTTTCTGTAAATATAAAAGTATTCTAAAAGGAAGTATTTTAAAATAGAACTTACAATGAGATATCACTACATACATTTCTATCAGACTAAAATAAAAAATTATTACTATATCAAGTGCTAGTGAGCACACAGATCAATTAGTATACTCAACACTGTTGATGAAAATGCAAAATATTACAGCCATTCTGGAAGTCAGTTTGGCAGTTTCTTTAAAAGCTAAACAAACATTTACCATATGACCTAGCAATCTTATGTCCATACAAAATTTAAATTTATATCCATACAAAATCCTGTGCACTAAATTTTATAGCAGTTTTATTCATAATCACCAAAAACTTGGAAACCCATTATCCTTCAACAGATAAATAAATAAATTGTGTTATATACCTGCAACGAAATGCTGCTAAAAGAAATCTCAAAAGTTTAAACACCGTGCAATTCAATTTCTATAACATTATTAAAAAGATAAAAGTATAGAATTTTAGGAAGAAGGTGACAGACAGGAGACAGAGCTAACGTGTAGCTCCCACTTGGATGGACAGAACAGCATGTGGAGACACACTGCAAACTTTTGCTCCAAGAACCACCACAGGAATGTACCAGGAAAACAGAAAGAATTCACAGCTCCTTTCAAAGAAATGGCATGCCACTGCAAATTCCACAAAACAGGTGAAAAATTGTGAGTTTCCAAAGTGTGAAAAGGGGGAAAACCTGCCTCCAAACACACATCCCCACTAGGGAATCGGAACACCTAGATTATAGGCAAAGGATTTAGCCTTACCTAGTGCCCAAACATATTTAGAGAGTCGATGAAATATAAAAGTAGAAGCAGCAGTGGAAAGAGCCTTGTAGGCACTCCCAGTCTCCAGCCTGAGCCCAGGGAAGCCAACCTTGACTATATCTTACAGGAACTCTAGGGAAGGCAGCGAGCAGAATTAAGGAGAGGCCACAGGGTAAAGGAAGAGTTCAACTAAAATTAGTAATAATATCAACAGGGCATGAATTTTTCTGAGCAGAATATGGAAGGCAAGTGGGAATTGCTGCAGATATGAGTGCAGGAGCCACCACTGACAATGTGGGCAGACTGGGAAGGATGAGGTCTGAAAGCCAGGCTTGCTTTCTCAGTGGGAAACTCAAGCCTGGGACAGGTTTCTCATCGGGATACTGCGGGATCCAGACTGGCCTTGTCAACTGTGTGGAAGTTGAGTGAGGCCTCCCGCTACCCAATATGCTCCATTTCCCTGGTGAACTAGATGACACAGCAGAAGCAGCCATCATCCCCTCTGGAACATAACCCCATTGGCCTGAGAACCACCCCTCATCCCCCACAGTGGCTGCAGCAAATCGCACCCAAGGAGAGTCTGAGCCCAGACCTGCCTAACCCTGCCCATACCTGATGATATTTCTCTACCTTGATCTGATGGCTGAATGCAAAAGACAGAAACACTTGGGAGCTTTATAGCCCTGCCCATTGCCTGAGAAACCAGAATACTTCCTCTGGCCAACTTGGGGCAAGCTCATATTCCTTTACTATTACAGCAGCTGGTACTTTCTTGAAAGTGCCATCTCCCAGCTGGAGGCCATCCAACTCAGGCCATTACAGCAACTTATGACAGAATATTCCCATTCCCAGGAAAGAAAAAATAGCAGCTAATTCCACAGCCTGCAACATCCTGACTAAACAGAGGTCCTGAGTGTGTCCACATGAAAGCTAACCTTTGAGAAAGTTAGCACACTAAACGTATCTACAACCAAGGATTCCCATACGGTCTACTTCACTTCTCTGCCACATCCACCAGAGCAGCTACTGGTATCCATGGCTGGAAGACCTGAGACTGATCACATCACAGGTCTCTCTACAGACATCCTCCAGCACCAGTCCAGAGCCTGGTATCCCCTCAGAGTTGCTAGGTACAGAAGAATAATAACAATCATTGCAATAAGGCTGTAAGGAAACCTCATTCCCAGAGTAAGGGGGAGAGTGTCACATCCAAAGATCACCCCATGAAAGAAAATCTGTCCAACAGCAGGCCTTGAGTTTCAGAACTTTTCACAGAAATAGGCTATCCAAATGAGAGAGAACCAGAAAAATACTTCTTGTAATATGGCAAAACAGGGTTCTGTAACACCACCAAAACATCACACTAGCTCCTAGCAATGGATCCTAACCAAGAAGAAATCGCTGAATTTCCAGATAAAGAATTTAGAAGGTTATTAAGCTACTCAAGGAGAAACCAGAGAAAGGTATAAAACAGCTTAAAGAAATTATAGAAAGGATACAGAATATGGATGAAAAAATTCTTCAGAGAAACAGATATCATAAAGAAAAAACAACTACAACTTCTGGAAATGAAAGATGTACTTAGATATATACAAACTATTGTGGAGAGTTTCAACAATAGACTAGAACAAGAACTTCAGAGCTCAAAGACAGGCTTTTGAATTAACCTAATCAAACAGAAACAGAGAAAAGAGAATTAAGAAATATATAAAGCCTCCATGAAATTTGAGATTACGTCAAATGGCTAAACCTAAGAATAATTGGCATTCCTGAGGAAGAAGAGAAATCTAAAAGTTTAGAAAATGTGAAGTAATAATTGAGGAAAACTTCCCTGGTTTTGCTAGAGATCTAGATATTCAAATCCAAGAAGCTCAAAGAAAACCTGGGAAATTCATCACAAAAAGATTATCATCTAGGCACACAGTCATCAAGCTATCTGAATTCAATATGGGACAGGCACGGTGGCTTATGCTTATAATTCCAGCACTTTGGGAAGCTGAGGTATGTGATTACTTGAACTCAGGAGTTCCAGACCAGCCATGGCAACATAGCAAAACCCTGTCTCTACAAAAAAATACAAACAGCCGGGCATGGTGGTGCATGCCTGTAATCCCAGCTACTTGGGAGACCGAGGTAAGAGGATTGCTTGAGCCTGGGAGGTGGAAGTTGCAGTGAGCTGAGATCATGCCACTGCACTCCAGCTTAGGTGACAAGGTGAAATCTTGTCTCAACAAAAAATAAAGTCAAGATAAAGGAAATTATCTTAAAAGCTGTGAGACAAAAGCATCAGATAACCTATGAAGGGAAACCTATCAGATTAACAGCAGATTTCTCAGCATAAATTTTACAAGCAAGAAGGGACTAGGTCCCATCTTTAGCCTCCTTAAACAAAAAAATTTTAAGCCAAGAATTTTGTAACACTGAAACTAAGCTTCATAAATGAAGGAGAGATAAAGTCTTTTTCAGGCAAGAAAATGCTGAGAGAATTTGCCACTACCAAGCCAGCACTACAGGAAATGCTAAAAGGAGTTCTAAATTTTGAAAGGGAACACCCAAAAATAGAACCTCCTTAAAGCATAAATCTCCCAGGGCCTATAAAACAATAACACACACACACACAAAAAAAAAAAAAAAAAAAAAAAAAAAAAAAAAAAAAAAAAAAAAAAAACACAAAAAAAAAACCCCACAAGGTATTCAGGCAACAACCAGCATGATGAATAGAATAGTAGAATATTATATCATATCTCAATACTAATGCTGAATGCAAATGGCCTAAATGCTTCACTTAAACGATACCGAATGGATACAATCTACCAAGTAAATAACTGGTGTCTTCAAGAGACTCACCTAACGCATAGGGACTCACATACATTTAAGATACTGAGGTGGAAAAAGATATTCCATGCAAATGGAAACCAAAAGTAAGCAGGAATAGCTATTCTTCTTTTTTAGACAGAGTTACACTGTGTCACCCAGGCTGGGGTGCAGTGGCACAATCTCTGCCCTCCTGTGTTCCCAACTATTCTCCTACCTCAGCCTCCCAAGTAGCTTGGATTACAGGTGCACACCACCATATCCGGCTAACTTTTTGTATTTTTAGTAGAGATGGGGTTTCAGAATGTTGGCCAGGCTGGTCTTGAAACCTTGGCCTCAAGTAATCCACCCACATCAGCCTCCCAAAGTGCTGGAGTTACAGGTGTAAGCCACCATGCCCAGCCAGGAGTTGCTATTCTTATATCAGAGAAAACAGACTTTAAAGCAACAACATTAAAAAAAACAAAAAGGATATTATAAAATGATGACAAGTTTAGTCCAACGGGAAAATATCACAAATCTAAATAGATACGTACCTAACACTGGAGTGCCCAAATTAATAAAACAATAACTACTAGACCTAAGAAATGAGAGATGGCAACACAGTAATAGTAGGGGACTCCAACACTCCATTGACAGTGCTAGACAAGTTATCAAGACAGAAAGTTAACAAAGAAACAATAGACTTAAACAATACCATATAACAAATGAACTTAACAAATATTTACAGAACATTCTGCCCAACAATTGCAGAATAGATGTTCTTTTCTTCAGCACCTGGAACATTCTCCAAGACAGACCATATGATAGGTCATAAAAGAAGTCTCAATAAATTGAAGAAAATCAAAATTATATCAATTATCCTCTCAGACCACAGTGAAATAAAACTGGAAATTAACTCAAAAAGAAACACTCAAAACTACACAAGTAAATGAAAATTAAATAATCTGCTCTTGAATGATCCTTGGGTCAACAATAAAATCAAGATGGAAATTAAAAGATTCTTTGAACTGAGTGATAATAGTGACACAATTTATCAAAACCTCTGGGATGCAGTAAAAGAAGTGCTAAGAGGAACGTTCAGAGCATTAAATGCCTACATCAAAAAGTCTGAAAGAGCACAAATAGACAGTCTAAGGCCACACTTCAGAAAAATAGAGACACAAGAACAAACCAAACCCAAACCCAGCAGAAGAAAAGAAATAGCAAATATCAGAGCAGAACTAAATGAAATTGAAATAAGAAAATACAAAAGATAAATGAAACAAAAAGCTGGTTCTTTGAAAAGATAAAATTGATAGACCATTAGCAAGACTAACCAAGGAAAGAAGAGAGAAGATCCAAATAAGCTCAATTAGAAATGAAATGGGAGACATTACAACCAATACCACAGAAATACAAAACACCATTCAAGGCTACTATGGACACCTTTACCCACACATACTAGAAAATCTAGAGGAGATGGATAAATGCCTGGAAATATACAACCATCCTAGATTAAATCAGGAAGAAATAGAAACTCTGAACAAACCAATAACAAGTAGAGTGATTAAAACAGTAATAAAAAATACCAACAAAAAAAGTCGCAGACATTCATAGAAGAATTGGTGCCAATCTTACTTGAACCTATTACAAATGATAGAGAAAGGAAGAATACTCCCTAAATCATTCTATGAAGCCAATATCACCCTAATACCCAAACCAGGAAAGGACATACAAAAAAAGAAAACTACAGACCAATATCCCTGATGAACGTAGATGCAAAAATCCTCAACAAAATACTAGCTAACTGAATCCAACAGCATATCAAAATAATAATACACCAAAATCAAGTGGGCTTCATACCAGGGACGCAGGGATGGCTTAACATACGCAAGTCAATAAATGTGATCCATCACACAAATAGAATTGAAAACAAAAATCATATAATCATCTCAATAGATACAGAAAAAGCATTTGACAAAATCCAGCAATATTTTTTATTAAACCCCTCAGCAAAATTGGTGTAAAAGGAACATACCTCAAGGTAATAAAAACTGTCTATGACAAACACACAGGCAACATTATACTGACCAGAGAAAAGTTGAATGCATTCCCCCTGAGAACTGGAACAAGAAAAGGATGCTCACTTCCACCACTTCTATTTAACATAGTACTGGAAGTCATAGCTAGAGCAATCAGACAAGAGATAGAAATAAAGGACGTCCAAATCGGTAAAGAGGAAGTCAAACTGTCGCTATTTGCTGATGATATGATCATATACCTAGGAAGCCCTAAAGACTCGACCAAAAAGTTCCTAGAACTGACAAATACATTTATAAAGTTTCAGGATACAAAATCAATGAACACAAGTCAGTAGTAGTGCTGTACACTAACTATAACCAAGCTGAAAATCAAATCAAGAACTTAATCTCTTTTTTAACAGCTGCCAAAAAATAAAAATAAAATATCTAACCAAGGAGGTGAAAGAGCTCTGCAAGGAAAACTACAAAACACTGCTGAAAGAAACCACAGATGACACAAACAAATGGAAACACATTCCATGCTCATTGATGAGTAGAATCAATATTGTAAACATGATCATACTACCAAAAGCAATCTACAGATTCAATACAATTTTCATCAAAATGCCATCATCATTCTTCACAGAACTAGAAAAAAAAGTCCTAAAATTTATAAGGAACCAAAAAAGAGCCCTCATAGCCGAAGTAAGACTAGCAAAAATAACAAATCTGGAGGCATCACATTACCTGACTTCAAACAGCATGGTGCTGGTATAAAAATAGCATGTAGACCAATGGCACAGAATTAAGAACTCAGAAATAAAGCTAAATACTTGTAATAAACTGATCTTTGACAAAGCAAATGAGCACATGCAGTGGGGAAAGGACACCCTAGTCAACAAATAGTCCTGCGATAATTGGCAAGCCACATGTAGAAGAATAAAACTGGATCTTCATCTCTCACCTTCTACAAAACTCATCTCAATATGAATCAAAGACTTAAATCTAAGACCTGAAATTGTAAAAATTCTAGAAGATAATTTGGAAAAACTCTTCTAGATATTGGCTAGCCAAAGACTTTATCACAAAGAACCCAAAAGCAAATGCAACAAAAACACAATTATGTACATGAGACCTGATTAAACTAAAAAGCTTCTGAACAGCAAAATAAATAATCAGCTGAGTAAACAGACAACACACAGAATGGGAGAAAATATTCACAAACTATGCATCCAACAAAGGACTAATATCCAGAATCTACAACAAACTCAAACAAATCAGGAAGAAAAACAAAAAAAACAAACAAACAAAAAACCCATCAAAAATTGGGTAAAGTACATGAATAGACAATTCTCAAAAGAAAATATACAAATGGCCAACAAATATATGAAAAATGCCTAACATCACTAATTATCAGGAAAATGCATATTAAAACCACAAAGAGATACCACTTTACTCCTGCAAGAATAACCATAATTTAAAAATAAAAATAGACATTGGTGTGGATGTGATGAAAAGGGAACATTTACATTACTGTGGGAATGTAAACTGGTACAACCACTATGGAAAACAGTATGGAGATTCCTTAAAGAACTAAAAATAGAACTACTATTTGATTCAGCAATCCCACTACCGGGTATATACTCAGGGAAAAATAAGTCATTATACAAAAAACAAATTTGCACATACATATTTATAGCAGTACAATTTGCAATTGCAAAAACATGGAACCAGTCTAAATGCCCATCAACCAATGAGTGAATAAAGAAAATATGGTTTATGTAAGCCATGGAATACTACTCAGCCATAAAAAGGAATGAAATAATAGCATTCACAGCTACCTGGATGGAGTTAGAGACCATTCTAAGTGAAGTAACCCAGGATTGGAAAACCAAATATTACATGTTCTTGCTTATAAGTGGGAGCTAAGCTATGAAGACACAAAGGCATAAGAATGATACAATGGACTTTGGGAACTCAGGGGAAAGGGTGGCAGTGGGGTGAGGAATAAAAGACTACACATTGGGTACAGTGAACACTGCCCAAGTGATGAGTACACCAAAACCTGAGAAATCACCACTAAAAAACTTATTCATGTAAACAAATAACACCTGTTTCCCCAAAACTAATGAAATTAAAAAAAAAAAAAAAAACCTATAGTGACGAAGACAGATTTATGGTTACCATGGGGGTTAAGAGTTGGTAGACAGTATGACCATAACAGAGTAGCATGAGACTATTTCTAGGGTGATGCAACTCTCCTATATTTTGATGTTAGTAGTGTGTTCTATAAATTTATATGTGTGTTAACATAGAACTGCACACCAAAAGAGTCAGCATTACTGTGTGCTCATTTACAAAATAAAAAAAAAATAAAGTAATAAAGTTTAGATCTAAATCCAGGTCTACTGAAACTACAAAACAATAAAATGATTATATATCACATTTCTTATACTTCTTTGTCCTTCTAACCTTACTAAATTGTTTCCTTTATTCCCCCTGTCTATAAATTATTTATTGGTCAGGGTTGAAAAATATTAAAACTTTTATAGCTGCCCTAAAATATTTTATAAGTATTTCATGAATAATATAGTTATTTAAACCATGTTTAGAGTTCAAAGTATTTATCAATTTTCCTCTTTTCTTTTCCCACGGTTTCATATTGCTTTTCAAATATAAGAAAATAAAAACTTCTCTCTAAACTTTTTCATTGACACAGACTATAGAGAAGAAAGTATATTAGAAACAATAGAAGAGAGGCAGAAATATTACATTTTAAAAATTAAAGTGATTTAAGTTTCCTGAAATGTGAGCTGCTATCAATTTATGAATGGCTTTAATATATCTTTATAAATGCAGATAAATATGCCAGCCGAAAGGTAGGAAGAAGCAAGAGAAAAGTAGTAACTGCTTAAAAATATAGCGAAGTATAATGGATAAATTAGTGTTGTGGTTTGAATGTCCCCTGCAAAACTCATGTTGAAACTTAATCCTCAAGGAGGCAATATTGACAATTTTATGAGGTTATTGGATCTCAAGAACTCTGCCTTCCTGAAGGAATTAATCCATTCAGGGATTAATGGGTTAATGGGTTATCATGGGATTGGACCTGGTGGCTTTATAAGAAGAGGAAGAGAGACTGAAGCTAGCAAGTGAACATCCTCAGCTCCTTCTCTGTGTGATACCCTGAGCTGCCTTGGGATTCTTCAGAAAGTCCCACTAGCAGGAAGTTTCTCACCAGATGTGTCCCCTTTGACCTTGGATTTCCCAGCTTCCATAACCATAGGAAATAAATGTCTTTCATTTATAACGTATGCAGTGAAGTTTCTGTTATGAACAACAGAAATGGACTAAGATAATCAGACTTTCTCAACTGTGACAGTTTTGACAGTTTGGGCTGAATCTTACTTAGCCAGGGAGTAAAGGTTTTGTCCTGTGCATTGTAAGATATTGAGTGGCACTCCTGGTCTCTACCCAATAGATTCTAGTAGCCTTCCCCGGCACCTGTGACAACCAAACATGTCTTCAGACATTGCCAAATGTCCTTGCTGGAGTGAGTGAGGCAAAAACATTCCCCATTGAGAACCACTGGGATACACCAAGGGACATGCAGGTCAAAGGTCTGGGTTCATTTCAACTTTCCCAATTATTAGCTCAGTGCTCTTGAAGAAACCATGTAACTTCCCTGACTGTTGGTCTCATGCAGCACTAAAATAGGCAGAGCCAATATTACAGGAGTTCTGTAATATTCAAATGAGTCAATATATGAAAAATGAATTATAAATTGTATTATAATTATTAGTGAATGACAAAGTGTGGATTGCAAGGCTAATATAAAGCAACATAGTTCTTAACTGGGGGTAATTTTGCCCCTAGAGGACATTAAGCAATGTATAAAGACACACTTAGTTGTCACAATTAGGGGAGGGGTACTATAAGCATCTAGTAGGTAGAGGTCAGAGATGCTGTTAAATATCCTGTAACGTTCAGGACAGTCCCATAATAAGGAATTATCCAGCCAAAACAATCATAAGAAATTAAGAATGGCTTAAGAAGGCCAGCAAGTGATATTGGGGAACCCAGGGTTTAGCAATGGCTGAAAGCTGTCACATTCCCAGGCATAAGGAATCCAGTGGTAGAGGCTTATTACCAAAGGCAGTTGAGAGCTAAAGCTGGAGTTCATAGCTTTAGCTGTCACCTGCCTCTGGTAATTAGGAGGGCTAATTGACCAGAACTTTGCTCACAGGGGTTACCAGAAGTGTGGTGCTGAGACTGGACAGGAGCAGGGAGAAATACCCTAATCTCTCCTCCTGACCTTGGTCTCCCATGACACAGTGGGAAGCTAGAGGACAGCGCTGCCCAGGAATTGCAGGCTTCAGTCTTATGCCTCACAGGGCATAGAGAAGGACAAACAGGAGCTGAGTCTCTGCCTGCAGCGGATCTGCAGAGGAGGTTTTGTTTGGAGGAATGGCAAACAGAATGACCAGCAGTGTGGCCTTCCTTCCTTATTTATTTTTTAGCATGCACCTCAGATATTTAGAGCTAGTAAAAGACATAGCAAAGGAGATTAGAATCTACAGCATCAATCTTTGTATGAAAAGCAAAATACTACTTCCCAGGAGAGTCAACCATCTTCTGAGTCACTGCCCATACTTAGCAGTTCTAAACAGAATCCAAACAGATGCCCAGGTCCTATGTTTCACAAAGAACTCATGCCTTATCAGTAGCTTGATACTTCAAAATCAGCAGGAATCAGGAGTGTGGCTGTTATAAGTCTACTGAAAAGGTTGTAGGATGGAAAGAGGATTGGGTTATAGTCAAAAGTCAGTGTTGAAAGCCAGTTCCACTCTTCACTAGCTCTGGGTAATCCTCAGATTTCCCATCTTCAAAATGGAGCAACTGAGTTGAACGAATAGCAAAGCTAAAGGGAACGAGAGAGATCTTCTAGTTCCACATGAACAATCCAAGGCCCTTAGGAGTGGAGGAAAAATTGCTTATTCTAGCTGGAGCATTTCCAGCCACTGTGACAAGAACAAATCAAACCAATCCAAAGCCCAAAGCAAAAGCCTTGTTAGCTGTGAAGAATTTCAAAGTGACAAAAAGTAAATTGATTGCACAATCAAACCTATCATTATTAGAATTTCATTTTTTCATTTGAACACATATTTATTGAATGCCAACTATATGCCAGGGATTATTCCAGAGAGGTGAGGAAAGAGAGTTCCAAAGACAATACACAAGCTCTTTTTCTGGACGAAGTACTCAGCCACTGGAAAGATTATTTGTTGTCTTCATATACTTGATCAAGGGGGTTTACACTTTACTTATATGTTTAATCAATTAACATGCTTTGCTACTGAAAAGCTACCATTCACTGATAGGAGGAGGGCAGGACCCCTTAAAGCCAGTGTTCTTGTCCTAGAAAGTTCATCAATACAAAGATTGATGCTGTAGATTCTAGCCTTCTTTGCTATGTTCTTTAGCAGCTCTAAATATCTGGTGTACATGCTAAGGAGAAAAATAAGAAAGACCATTCTGCTGGTTACCCTGTGTTTGTCATTCCTCCACCCAACCCCACTTCTGTAGATGCAACCCCCAAGTGAATTCTTGGGAATTTCGAGGTTGTGTTGTGAAGCTCTGAACCTGCTGGCTGTTTGGTTGTTCTTCTGCATTTTCCCTAGCCACACCCACAAGCTATTTTCTCAGCAGATATTTGAGAAGTTCCCCATATGTGTATAGAGTCCATCTGTGCCAGCCCAAGCCTCTTTACAGGATTTTGACTGTACTCCTCTTCTTTCCACACATTCAGAAAGTTCTTTTTTCTGGAAACTGCCTGTATTATCTTTCCATGTTATAGGCAATAATTACGTTCTTCTGTAATACTTTGAAAGTTTTCCTCAAGTTTATTTCTCTTTCAGTAGTTGACTATTCAGCAGAAGTTGTTTCTCAGCTCTCACGTCTCCTTTCACAGTATCTTCTCTGATTTTTCACTGCAAGCTTCTTATGACTCCTGTTCAGTCCATTGGGCCTGCAGCCCTGGCCGGCCCATCTTCTGCACCATCTGTTGCAACTCTGCAATATGTCATCTCCATGTGAGAGTCAGAGGTGAGGTCCAAATGAGCCAGCCTTCTTGAATTTGGGGGCCTGACTGAACCTTTCTTATGTTATTCTCTTCAGCCATTTGCTGTTAAACATTTACCACCCCACTGGCCCTTTTACCACTGAATTGCCTAGTGATGTAGCTGGAAATTCAGAGATCTCAGAAAAAAGATGTTTGTAGCACTTTATGTTTACTCCATTGCAGGACAACACTTTCTAGTCTCCTTGCAACTCAGGTGGTCTGTAAGTGCTGTTCAAAAACATGGAGTGTGAGAAAATGAGAGTAGCCAGTAAGATGTTTCTCTTCCTCATCACTTGGACCAAGTTACTACAGTGGAGTGGAATGATGCATTATCACCAATTTTGCTATTAGTTCTGCTCAACTACCTGGTCTTTAGCATTATATAAAACATCTGGCCAGAAGCAAATATTTGTTAAGCTGAGTTTCTGGAGAGCAATAAGTTGTACGTTTGTATTGGTTATCTGCCTCTGCATTAAAAACTACCCCAAAACTTAGTGTCTAAAAACAATAAATATTTGTTACCTTGCACAGTTTCCTTGAGACAGTAATCAGGGAGCTGCTTGGCTGAGCGGATCTGGCATAAGATTTCTCCTTAGGCTGTGGCCAAAATGCCAACCAGGGCTACAGAGTCGCCTGAAGTTTTGACTGTGGCTGGAGAAACCACTTTTAGAATAGCTCCCTTACATTGCTTGCTGGTTAGTGCTGGTTGTTGCAGGAGGCCTCAGTTCTTCATCATGTGATCCTCTGCAGATATACATATTCTCATAACGTAGCACCTGGGTTTCCCTAGAGTGACCCAAGAACAAAACAGATACTGCAATATCTTATTGACCTAGCTTCAGAAGTCACATGCTGCCATTTCCACAAAATCCATGAATATCAGGAGGCAAAGTTCCTTGGAAGTCATCTTGGGGCCATCTTAAAGGGCATCTTGGGGCCTCCTTGGACATTAGTCATGTCTAATGGCATTCAAGGTCTTCAATAATATACAAACATAATTTAGTAGTAAAAATTGTGCAGGGATATCTAAATATGACTTATAAAGAATTGAACTTTCACCACCAGCTTGCAAGACATCTTGGACATTAGTTATGTCTAATGGCATTCAAGGTCTTCAATAAATATAGATATAATTTAGTAGTAAAAATTGTGCAGGGATATCTAACTCTGACCTGTAAAGAATTAAATTTTCACCACCAACTTATAAGGATTCATGAGGCTATCCCAGTCTAACCAAATTCCACGTGTTCCTGCAATTTCCTTTATCTCATGAAGGTAACTGGATTTTTAGAAGACCTATGCCTCAGTCAGATGACCCTGAAGTTGTTATATGTACCTATGGTTCAGTCTTAAATTCATGTCTCTTACATCCTGGAAATTTGAGAAGAGTTTCCTATTTAAAAAAGCATTTTGGAATCAACATAGATTACTATTCTGAAAAGCAATTTAAATAGCAGCCTGTTGTAAAGTGTGGCACCTCCCCACTACTTTCACTCTTGCTCCTGCTCCTGCCACATGATGTGTAAGCTCCCACTTAACCTTCTACCATGAGTAATGCCAATAACTTTCTTTTTTTTTGAGTCAGGGTCTCAGTCTATCACCCAGCCAGAAATGCAGCTGAGTGATCAGCTCTCTGCAGCCTCAACCTCCCAGACTCAAACAATTCTTCCACCTTAGCCTTCCAAGTAGCTGGGACTACAGCCACGTACCATCATGCCTGGCTAATTTTTAAATATTTTTTGTAGGTCCCACTGTGGTTTCCAGGCTGGTCTCAGTCTCCTGGGCTCAAGTAATCCTCCACTTCAACCTCTCAAAATGCTGGGATTACAGGCGTAAGCCACCATGCCTGGCCATCAATACTTTTGAAATTTGTTAAATTAGTTCCTTTACATGACACAGTACACACAGCAACCTCCATTTCCAACTGCATGTATGTATACGCCTTAACGTATTTCAGTCTATATGTAGTATTACCGACAATTAGAAGCAGTTTATATTTTATCAAAACCCTGGATTCATTTCCCTTTCAGAGTATGCTCTATTACATAGAGGATTTTAAAGGCCCTAATGTCCCAAAGATACAATTGGTTTGAAAAAGACTTTTTCGATGTTCCACTGGACTGACACACAACATAATAGGCTTTCACCTTATGTGGTTTGGGTGCCGCATTTGAATAAGCTAAGTGGGAAAAGATAGTAACTTTTAGTTGCAATATCAGATGCTGGTTTAGATTCAGCTTTTTCAGCTCATTGTCATCCTGCCATCTTGTTGTAAGGTTGGCAGCTTTGCTGCCTATGTTTCCCAGATCTCTGATAACTCCACATTGTTACAGCCTGTGTTTCCAGTGTTTTTATCTGCTGCTTTAATGGTCTATTTATTTGGTATCTGCATTCATTCATTTTCAAACTGCTATGAAGTAATACCCAAGACTGGGTAATTCATAAAGAAAAAGAGGTTTCATGGACTCACAGTTCCACATTCCTGAGGAGGCCTCACAATCATGGCGGAAGGCAAAGGAGGAGCAAAGTTATGTCTTATATGGTGGCAAGCAAGGGAACGTGTGCAGGGGAACTGCCCTTTAGAAAACCATCAGATCTCTTGAGACTTATTCACAATCATGAGAACAGCATATGAAAAACCCATCCCCATGATTCAATTACTTCCCACTGGGTCCCTCCCACAACACATGGAGATTGTGGGCACTACAATTCATGATGAGATTTGGGTGGGGACACAGCCAAACTATATCAGCATTATTGAAGTCATCTAGCCACAATAAAGCATTCAGAATGCCCTGTAGTTAGCTCACACCTATTTTCAGTTACCAACTAAAAGATCATTATACTATTTTTGAACTCTGTCTCTAAGAGCTTCAGCTTTGTAGTATAGCAGATACCACATCACAGAAAACACAATGGAAAGCTAGGATTGTAGAATCTGATATAGTTTGAACATAAGTCCCCACCAAATGTCATGCTGAATTATAATCTTAGTGTTAAAGGCAGGGCCCGGTAGGAGATGCTTGGGTCATGGGGGAACATCCCTCATGGCTTGGTGCTGTTCTCATGATAGTGAGTGAATTCTCAAGACAGCTGGCTGTTGTGAAGTGTGGCATCTCCCCTTAGTCTTGCCTTTGCTCCTGCTCTTGCCAGGTGATATGCTGGCTTTCACTTCACCTTCCACCATGAGTAAAAGTTCCCTGTGACCTCCCCAGAGCAGATGCTGGCACTATGCTTGCACAGCCTGCAGAACTGTGAACCAATTAAACCTCTTTTCTTTATAAATTACCTAGTCTCAAATATTTATTTATAGCAATGCAAGAATGGCCTAATATAAAAAATTGCTACTAAGGAGTGGGGCACTTCTATAAAGACACCTGAAAATGTCAAAGTAGCTTTGGAAATAGGTAATGGAAAGACGTTGGAAGAGTTTGGAGGGCTCGGAAGGAGACGGGAAGATGAGGTAAAGTTTGGAATTTCTCAAAGACTAGTTAATAATTGTGAGCAAAATGCTGATGGTGATATGGGCAGTAAAGGCCAGATTGATGAAGTCGCAGATGGAAATGAGAAACTTATTGGAAACTGGCACAAAGGCCACCCTTGTTATGCCCTAGCAAAACATTTGGCTGCATTCTGTTCATGCCTTAAGGATCTGTGGAAGTTTTAACTTCAGAGTAATGATTTAGGATATCTGGTAGAAGAAATTTCTAAGCAGCAAAGTGTTCAAGATGTGACATGGCTGCTTCTAATTGTCTATGGTCATATGTGGGGGCAAAGAAATAAGTTGAAATATATATTTAAGAAAGCAGAGTATAAAAATTTGGAAAATCTGTAGCCTGGCAATGTGTCAGAGAAAAAAAAAAGCTTTTGCAGAAGAGGAATTCAAGCGGGCTGTAGAGCAACTACCTGCTAGAGATAATTGCATAACTAAAAAGTAGCCAAATGCTAATATTCAAGATAATGAGGAAAAGGCCTCAAAGGCATTTCAGACACCTTCACAGAAGGCTCTCCCGTCACAAGTCCAGAGGCCCTAGGTGGGAAGAAAAGTTTCCTGGGCGAGGCCTAGTGCCCTGCTGCCTTATGCAGCCTTGGGACACTGCTACCTACATCCCAGCTGTTTAGTTGTGGTTCAAAGGGGCCCAGGTAGAGTTTGGGCTGCCGCTTTGGAAAAGCAAGCTGAAAGCCTTGACAACTTCCATGTGGTGCTAATCCTGCAGGTGCATGCAGAGTGCAAGAGTGAATAAGGCTAAGTAGCCTCTGTCTAGATTTCAGAAGATGCATGGAAAAGCCTGGGTGTCCAGGCAGAAGCATGCTGCAGGAGCAGAGCACTCACAGAGAACCTCTACTGGGGAAGTACAGAGGGAAAATGTGAGGTTGGAGGACCCACACAGCGTCCCCACTGGGGCACTGCTTAGTGGAGCTGTGGGAAGGGAGCCACCATCTTCCAGATCCCAGAATGGTAGGTCTACCAGCAGCTTGCACCCTGCAACTGAAAAAGCCACAGACATTCAACTCTGATGTGGTTTGACTCTGGGTCCCCACCCAAATCTCATCTCAAATTGTAATCCTTGCACGTCGAGGGAAGATTTTGGTGGGAGGCAATTAGATCATGAGGGTGGTTTCCCCATACTTTTTTCATGATAGTGAGGGAGTTCTCATGAGATCTGATGGTTTAGAAATGGGAGTTTCCACTGTACTCTCTCTCTCTCTCTCTCCTGCTATCACTTAAGACTTGTCTTAGCCGGGCGTGGTGGCTCAAGCCTGTAATCCCAGCACTTTGGGAGGCCGAGGCGGGTGGATCACAAGGTCAAGAGATCGAGACCATCCTGGTCAACATGGTGAAACCCCGTCTCTACTAAAGCTACAAAAAATTAGCTGGGCATGGTGGCGCGTGCCTGTAATCCCAGCTACTCAGGAGGCTGAGGCAGGAGAATTGCCTGAACCCGGGAGACGAAGGTTGCGGTGAGCCAAGATTGCGCCATTGCACTCCAGCCTGGGTAACAAGAGCGAAACTCTGTCTCAAAAAAAAAAAAAAAAAAAAAAAAACCTCATAAAAAAAAAAAAAAAAAAAAAAAAAAAAAGACTTGTCTTGCTTCTCGTTTGCTTTCCGCTATGATTGTAAATTTCCTGAGTCTTCCCAACCATGTGGAACTGTGAGTCAATCAAACCTCCTTTCTTTATACATTACCCAGTCTCAGGTAGTATCTTTATAATAGTGTGAAAATGGACTAATACAAACTCCAATCCGTGAGAGAAGCTGTAAGGGCTGAATGCTGCAGAGTCACAGGGCAGCCTTGGGAGTACATCCCTTGCAGCAGTGTTCTCTGATGCAGGACATGGGGTCAAAGGACATTGTTTTGAAGCTTCAAAAGACTGAATGACTTCCTACTGGGTTTTGAACTGGCATAGGTCCTGTAACTCCTTTCTTTTAACTGATTTCTCCCTTTTGGGATGAGAATGTTTACCCAATGCCTGTACCCTAACTGTATCTTGAAAGTATGTAACTTGTTTTTGATTTTACATGCTCATAGGTGAAAGGGACTTGCTTTGTCTCAGATGAAACTTTGGACTTTGAACTTTTGAGTGATGATTATTGACAGGGGATGATTATATTATGCAATGTGAGAAGGACATGAGATTTGTGGATCCAGGGAAGGAATAATATAGTCTGAATAGATGTCCCCACCAAACCTCATGTTAAATTATAATCCCCAGTGTTTGAAGTGGGGCCTGGTAGGAGGTGTTTGTCTCCTGGGGGTGGATCCTTCATGGCTTGGTGCTGTCTTTGAGATAGTAAGTTAGTTCTTATGAGATCTGTTGAGATCTGGCTGTTTAAGTGTGTGGCACCCCCATGCTTTTTTCATGATACTGAGGGAGTTCTCATGAGATCTGATGTTTTAGAAGTGGCAGTTTCCACTGCACTGTCTCTCCTGCCATCATTTAAGACTTGCCTTGTTTCCCCTTCGCCTTCTGCCATGACTGTAAATTTCTCTCTCTCTCTCTTGCTCCTGCTCCCACTGTGTTAGATGCCTGCTCCCCCTTCAAATTCTGCCATGCTTTTAAGTTTCCTGAGGCCTCCCGGCAGCATATGTAGCTGCTATGCTTCCTGTACAACCTGAAGAATCACGAGCCCACTAAACCTCCTTTCTTATAAATCATACAGTCTCGGGTATTTCTTTATAGCAATGCAAGAACAGCCTAATACAAAATCTAAATGAAGCAGCACTTGTCATCTGAAGGGCTTTCTTTTCCTGTCATAAGCTGTCACCTGACATAACACCAATACCAAAGAAGCAAGCCTTAATTGGCATCATGGCAAGAAGCCAAGCCAGAGCTTGTTGGTCCAGAGCAAAGCACTTAACAACTGCCAGACTGAGGTCGTTGGTACTTGTACAAGTCTCAAAGCTTAGTTCAGGGTTTCCAAGCAAAGAGGCCTGTAACTCACAAAAACTTAGACTCATGTGAAATGATATAAACCATAGCATTCACTACAACAAAATTTAATCAGTTACATTTACTATCCTTTGTTTTCCTGAAAAAATTATCTAATGAATTTCATATGCTTGGATTTAATTGGGACAGTTTAAGGATCTTTTAAAAAAATGTAAATGCTTATGAGTTTTCCTTGGGAAATATAATCAGATTATGCCTCAGTGAGAGTTGTAATTAGTATTACTTCCTAAATGAGCAGTAATTTTAGTTACAAAGGTTCAACAGAATTTTATATATTAAAAAAAGGGAAACAATAACCCACAGCCAAGCAAGCCAGTTGTTAGCAACGATATGCACAAGAAATGCTTGGTGTCTATGACATTTAGACACTGAACAATTGTTATTAAATTTTAATAAGAAACAAACCAGTCTATGACACATCGTACTTCACATTCATTTTATTTATTTATTTATTCATTTATTTTTGAGACAGGGTCTCACTTTGTCACCCTGGCTGGAGTGCAGTAGCATAATAACTGCTCAGTCTAGCCTCAACTTCCTGAGCTCAAATGATACTACCACTTCGGCCACTGGAATAGCTGGGATCATGAGTATGTGCCACCATGCCTGGCTATTTTTTATTTTTTGTAGAGACGTGTTGGAGGGGTTTTGCCGTGTTGCCCAGGCTGGTCTCAAACGCCTGGGCTCAAGCGGTTCTCTACGTCAGCATCCCAAAGGGCTGAGATTAATAGCATGAGTCATCATACCTGGCTTTCATATTCATTTTAATTGATGTCTTCTGCAGGAAAGTAAGTTTAGAATTTTTGTAAAGTTAAAGTGATTTGCCTGGATTTCAGTTTTATTAAAAAATAGAGAATTAATAGGGAGATGTTATGTTTTTATAATCAAATACATTGGTAAATGGAGTATAGCAGTTTACTGAAGTAATATAAAACTGCACAACAGAAAAAAGCTGTGCTGTAATTATATTAGGGTTTTCCCTGGGCATTCTGCAATCAAACAAAATCTGTTCCACTGAAGGCTTAATCAAATGAAATCTTAGAGTATAGCAAAAGCTCACATGCTGATTAAGAGAAGGATGGTGGTGACACTAGCATTATTTATCAAATTGCACGGATTATGGATTGTATATAACTACAATACAAAGCAAATGAAATAGTTTTAAAGAAATGCTGCGTGACAGGAGACAGCATGTTGCTAAAAGGAGAGTTGACGAGGAGTGAAAAGATTAATGATTTGTCCTGGTTTCATTGTGTGCTAGCTTGTGACCTTGGACAAATCTCTTTATTTCAAACTAAGAAATTTTTTTGTAGAGCTGCTATAAAAATAGTTTCTTTGCCTATCTCACAGGGATGAGCTGATGAACAGATAATGTACAGATAAATATTTTGTAAACTCTCAAATGCTATCCAAAAGTAGGTATTGTTATTGTATTCAAATATATACAATAACAGACTAAGCTAATAAAGAGTTGCCTGGTGCTGATCCTCAGGGAACTTACTTTAATGAACACTTGACTATGATTAAAATTTAACACATCAACTATACAATTACTGCTTACTGAGCGCTCAAAAATTGTTTCTCTTGAGGAAGCCATTTTCTCATGGTCTTTCATTTTTAGTAATGAATATGATAATCTTCTTATGCATTAAAAGTCCAAAAGAAAATTCCAATGAACTACCTGCCCCTGCAGTTGTATCAATTTATTTTTAAAATGAATGGTTACTATGTCCTAAATCTATGTTAGATAACTGGTTTGTCTTTCCTTCAAAGAACTTTGACCAACAGGGACATAAGCTATGATTGTACGTAACGATGATACAGAGCAAATGAAATAATATTTATAATAATGTCCCAAAATTCTATCAATACTCAAAGGAGAGACTTTATTTCTACAAGAAGATTTAGAAAAGATTTACAGAGAAGATGAAATTTCATTAGACGGATTTAGCTCAAAAGCGTATTCCAGAGAAACAGGCATAAAACATACAAGTTAAGAGTATGACTACCAGTCTAACTTGACTAGAAAACACGTTGCGTGAGAGGCGTAGAGGGAATTACAGCTAGATCAGGAGGGATGCTGAAAGCAAAAAGCAGGTAGGACAAAAAACCAGTAAGAATAGAAGAGGGACACTTTCATTTATCTTAGGAGTTTGTGTTTTATTATTTTTACCTTTTAACAAAAGTAATGCTCACAAAACAACACAGGCAAAAGGAGAAAATCATTTAAATCTCACAATAACTCTGTCATGTTCTAATCCTCACTTTACAGTTTAAGAAATTCAGTTTAGAGACGGTCAATATTGTCCAGCCTCAATGTCATAGACTGAATTGTTTCCCGCTCTAAATGCATATGTTCATGCTCCAGCCTCCAACGGGGTAGTATTTGGAGATGGGGCCCTTGGGAGGTTGTTATTATAGGTTTAAATGACGTCATGCGTGTGGGGCCCTCAGGATGGGCTTAGTGCCCTTCCCTTATAAAAAGAGACAGAAGAGTTCCCCCCACCTCTCCTCTAACACAAAGAAGAAGTCATGCAATCACAAAGCCAGAAGGCAACCATCTATAAACCAGGATGAGAGACCTCACCAGAAACTGACAGTGCTGGCACCCTGAGCTCATACTTCCAGCTCCAGAACTATAAGAAGAGAAATGTCTGTTGTTTAAACTGTCCAGTCTATAATATTTTGGTTATGGAGCTGACTAATATACACTCGTGCATCTGATAAGTGTGAGTTAAGACTGAGGCTCACACTTTTAACCATGACATTGCATAAAAATAACACAATCTATTCCCCAAAGTTTAGGTGAATAACAATAGCTGCTAAACAATGCTTTAAATGTGTTAACTCATTATATCTTTACTATAAAGTTATAAAGTTGGTTGTATTATTATTTCTTAATACACTAATACAATAACTTAAAAATACATTATAAAAAAAATTCTGGCCAGGCACAAGGCAGGAGGATGGCTTGAAGCCAGGTGCTCAAGACTAGCCTGAGCAACAAAGTGATACCTGTTCTCTACAAAAAATGTGTAAAAAAAAAAATAGCCAAGATCTGTCCACTTGTAGACCCAGCTACTTGGGAGGCTGAAGTGGGAGGATCACTTGACCCAGGAGTTTGGGGCTACAGTGAGCTATGATCGTGCCACTGCACTCCAGCCTGAGTGACAGAGTGAGACTCTGTCTTTAAAAATGAAATAAAATAAAACTAAAAAAGATGAAATTCAAACCTCAAAACAAACAATAGGGAATGATTAATTGCTCAAGTTGACATACTCTTTTTTTTTTTTGAGACGGAGTTTCGCTCTTGTTACCCTGGCTGGAGTGCAATGGCGCGATCTCGGCTCACCGCAACCTCCGCCTCCCGGGTTCAAGCAATTCTCCTGCCTCAGCCTCCTGAGTAGCTGGGACTACAGGCATGGGCCACCATGCCCAGCTAATTTTTGTATTTTTTTTTTTTAGTAGAGACGGGGTTTCACCATGTTGACCAGGATGGTCTCGATCTCTTGACCTCGTGATCCACCCGCCTCAGCCTCCCAAAGTGCTGGGATTACAAGCGTGAGCCACCGCGCCCAGCGGACATACTCTTTTAACGATGATAGTTTGGATGCAATATACGTAGCCTTACTATACACAACTCTTAAGTGGAGTTTTTTTTTTTTTAATTTTGTTTTAGTTTGTTTTGTTTTGCTTATAATTAATTCATATGTCAACAGTGTTCTCATGGTGAAAAATCATAATGGTCTTGAAATAGAAGAGCTTGAATGTATGACAGGTATATCCATAGGAGACATGAATGTGAAGACTACCTGACTCTGAAAAATGTTTATTTGTTTAGAAACCTAAACTGAAAGCTTTGCAAAAAGATGTATAGTAGGATAACTGATTGGGTATTCTGAAACAGACACAGCCATCACACATTATTAATGATTTATCTAGAGAATAAATTATATCTGTTAAGAGCTAGTTATAATGGAAAAATTGCCAAAGAGGAAAGATTCCCACTTATTTATCAACATGGGAGGATCATAAAAGGCCCAGAAAAGTATAATCAGTGACAATTGAAAAAATAATATGAAGGAATGAGTGAAAGGACTGTTGGAATAAAATGGCAATAGTTTTGAGAAAGAACAGTATGAAGGATCAATTCAAACTGAATAAACCTAAGATTTACTTACTCAGACCCGCTTCTCCCTTCAAGATGTCTTCTGCCACCTTATGAATTTTATACAGTCTTTAGTCCTTTTATGGTTTTTAGTCTCATAATTTCTTTCTCTTATGTCACCAACATTTTTTATTTTGTTTCAGAAAGGCAACCATTTCAATTTTGAAAAGAAAATCTCATACAAGGCCATTTCTCCTACAAAAATAATTTTTTAAAATTAAACAATAGCAACTATAATTCTTATGAAAAGTTAGATCTGATCCATCTTTTGATGTGATACTAACTAAGTACATTAACCAAACAGCTTAAGCCCCTAGAAATCAATTACTCATTCAATAGTATCCACCAATAAGGTGAATCTCTAATATCCATAAAATGTATTTAATAAATGCATTCAGTCTTGTTAGAAAGATCAGATAATCATAAAATAAAATATGAACATAATAATATGAATTATATGTATAGAGATGTCTTCAAGTAATGTATATAATTAAAAATTTCCTGTTTTCCAACCTAAAGTCTAAAATACTCGAGTAAGACAAAAGGAACAGCAGGTAGAGACCCAAATAACTCCTTTGATAAAAAGATTGTTTTAGAAAGTGTGGCATTCATCTGCTGGCATGTGAGATTCTTCATACTGAATCCCAAGACTGGGCAGATCTACTGGTCAGCCTGAAACTGAGGAGACTTCTCTATCTGCAGAGGTGAGGCATGTCCCTGGAGAAGCAGAGCTAAGATTGTCTCTCCATAGGCAGTTAGCTCTTAAGAAAAAAAAGCAAAGGCAGGATCTCAGTGGCACATGACTGTGACTTTCTTTCAAGCTCAATCATTATTTATATCTGAAAGAGGACAGATTGGCTAGGAAGGGTAAATTGTGTGATGTGGAAGGAAACACCAGAATTAGGAAAAAGTGTTTCCATGTTCACAGTTATATACTGCAATAATTTTTGAAATATAATCTTACTACGTGATGCCTAAACCATCAACCCAAATAGTTCATCTAGTCAGGTCCCTACCTCCCATGTCATGTGAAAGGCAGTTATTTTTTATTTTTTTATTTTTTTGAGACAGAGTCTTGTTCTGTCCCCTAGGCCAGAGTGCAATGGTGCAATCTCAGATTACTGCAATCTCCGCCTCCCAGGTTCCCTCCACCTGCCTCAGCCTCCCGAGTAGCTGGGATAACAGGCGCACACCTTATATTCTATCTTACTGGAACTCCAACAACAAATATTTAGTGATTCCAAAGGTGTATTAAAAAATAATCATACCACCTCATACCTACTAGCATGACTTTAATAAAAATACAGAAAATCATAAATGTTGGAGAAGATGTGAAGAAATTGGAACCTGGTGCATGCTAGTGAACATGTAAAATGGTACAGACACTTTGGAAAACAGTGTGGCAGTATCTCAAGAAATTAAACATAAAATCACCACATGATCCTACAATTCTGCTCTTAGATAGATGTGACGGTTAATCTTATGTCAATTTAGCTAAAATATAGTGCCCAGTTATTTGGTCAAACACTAGTCTAGATGCTGCTGTGAAGGAATTTTTTTTAATGTGATTAATATTTAAATTAGTATACTGTGGATAGATAGACTTCATTTTATTAGTTGAAGACCCTAATATCAAAGACTGAGGATTCCCAAAGGAGTAAAACTTCTCCTTAAGACTGCAACACGAAAATCCTACTTGAGTTTCCAGTCTCCTGGCCTGCAGAATTTAAGCTCAAGACACCATTGTAAAAGTTGTCAGAATCAAAATGGAGTCACTTATGTGAAACCCTAACAATAAATAAATGAATAAACAAATAAATAAATAAAGCCAGGAGGAGATTAAGGTGGGAAAGCACTTATGAACACATACCTATGATAAAAGCTGTAACAGAGACCCTCTGCAGGGCTTTTATGCACGAATTACACCAAGGACACTTTAAACTGCAGCTTGCTTCATGAGTCACAAGGACAGCCAGCCAGATGCATATGTACACTTGCCTGACCTACTGTCTTCATTAACGAACTGGCAACAACTCCTGTGATAAGCTCCTAGAAGCAACATCCTCTTGGTTTCAAAACAACTTATTGAATACTTTCTCTCTTTTGCCTTTAAAAGCTTTTCCTTGCCTCAACCTCTTCGCATATGTTTATGATTTCCATAGCCTGCACATTACAGATTTGTGAATCTTCTGTGCAATCCTGAACAAACTCATTATCTTTGGAGAATCTCTCTCCGTTATTTAGTTGACTGCATCAATACCTGCCTGTACTTTTGAGCCCCCACAATCATGTGAGCCAATTTCTTAAAATGTCATCTCTTTCTCTCTCTGATATTAATTGGTCTGATATATAGATTGTGTATCTACTTCATATAGCAGTGGCACTAACATTGCATTTGTGTTACACTAATGATTTTTGGAGTGGTTTCCCATGCAATGCTTTCTTTGGATTATTTAAGTCCTAGGAGATGGTATGAGAAATTTGAGGCTCAAAGCAATACCTTGCCTGAGGCCACTTTTATTAAGTGACAGCCTGGTCACATCACATCTCAGCCACCATGCTTCATATTTCTATTTTAGATTAGAGTTCATTTTATAGTCTGTCTTGTGTAATCAATTCAAACTCTTTCATTTCAATGTGACCTTTGACTCAGTATCAAGTTCTGAAATGCTAAATAGAGCTATTTTGCAACACAGTAAATTTAAAAATCTATTTGCATCATATAGATATTTTTCATAAACAGAAGATTTTAATGTAGTTGAATATATGCTGCAGGATTTTATGAGCTGTGACAAGTAAATTTTTGGTTCATGGAGTTACAAGTCAGAGAAATAGCAATCATTTCTGACATTTTTATTATCAATAATTATTTTCTGTCTGGAGCTAAAATCAGGAGTTTCAAACAAGCCCCAATTCTAATTTTTATCTGCTGTGAAATCTCCCTGGAGACGAGGCCATTGTCTCCAGCCCTGGGTCAATATGAGAGGGTGAGTAATCTCCAGGACCTTTTCTAGCCCTGGCAGTTTATAATTCCGTTATCCTTTTCACTTTGGAAGGCCTGTTCAATAACTCTAAGTAAGTTTGCTCTGTTTAGACTTTACACACAAATACATATTTTGTATTTTTATTTAGAATATACAAAAAAGCCCCTATTGTGTTTCCCTAAAAATTACAACTATGGAGAAAGTACTCAAAGCCTTCATCCCAAGGGCTTCTTGGACACTCCAAATTATATTACAGATATGGTTTTGCTTAGCAAAATCTCTATATGTATTGTATCACAACATTTTTTCTTTTAATTTTTTAACACATGCATAGTCAACAGGATTGCTAATCCATGTGTTTTTTATCTTTAGCTCATATTATTACATAATTCGTAACAACGTAAAAATCTCTTTCAGTGTGTAAGGGCTGTTTTACAAAATTTCATTTTAGAAACCAAAGACTTTGCAAGAGCAATTGCCTCAAATCCCTCTCCCAACTTCTATACTCTCTCAAAGGGATCAAATACAGTGGGAGATAAAACTTACCGAATCTGTTTTCTCTTTTCTTTAACACATGTGATTTTCAGAGGTGGTCAAAGCAATTTCTCTTTCTCAGGCCACTTTCCCTTTATCTCAGCACGCCAGGTACCAGAGACTTTGCTATAGCCAATGGTAGGCCTTTTATTTTTTTGTATCTTAATATTCCAGCACAACTTGTTTCAAATAAATATTTCTAATTATTTAAATATTTATCTAATATTTAAATATTTCTCTGAAATATTTAAAATATTTCATTTTAAAACAAACCAAAGAAAGCATAGTGAGCAAAGTAAATAAAGAGTAAGAAGCTTATTTAAAGTTTACTTTCTAAAACAGAGTTCAGTATTATGAAGAGGCAATATAATTAAATATAACTAAGTTAGTAATTAGTTGGGCAGCCTAAAAGGACATGACCAAGGACACCACAGGCACAGTCATCACAATGACTACACAGTGACAAATCTCTGTGAACAGAATTGTACACAATACTTGGGATAGGATGTAAAAACATGACATTAATAAGCATTTTTGGTGAAATGTCAAGGATGTGTTGAGTAACAACAATGCATGCCATTTTGTGAGTTCACTCTCATATCTCATTGAACTATATTGGATTTTTCTCATTTACAGTGGATTATTTCAACAGTGATTCTTCCCCCCAGTTCATGTCGGCAAACATTTACCGAATGGCAGATATGTGCTCCATAGCTGCTGATGTCCACTGTTATCTATTATTAACAAGCACTGTGTTAAGTCTCCAAAGACACAAAAATGCAACAGCCACAGTTTCTGTCTTTTAGGAATGTATAATCTCATGGGGAAATATGTAGTGTCCAGTTTAATATATCCTCAAACTACCAAGTCTGATCATCCTTAAGGTCTATTTCTCGTAGCTTCTCCAAGGAACATTTTGTGGGGAACATGACCCTCAAAGGTTATGTGATTCAGCTCTCAAATTGTCTATAACTTGCTAGGGATCTGTCTTATAATAATTAAAGCATGTTCTGTATCCTTTTTCTTGAGTTATAATTTCCTTAAAGTTAATACTTATACACCAATATCTTAGGTATAGAGGTTTTCTTCTTCTAAGATTATCCTCATTTCTGAAACTGTGGCCCTTGTTAATGACTTTCCACAGTCTAAGTGTAAGAACCCTGAGGGTAAACACTGTTGGCATCTTCATTAGTATGTTCACAAGCTTTAGTATGCACGGAATCAAAACAGAAGTCTGAAGACTGGGTGCTTTGGATCTACTCCTGGAATGCAGCTTTCTTAGGCCTCCAGTACAGCCTTGGACACTTCAATAAATCCCTTAGGAGTTTCCTATGTACGTGTCTCCAAAGGCCACACTTTGAGAAACCTTGTTCTATGAAAACGTCTTTCATCATGAATAGGAGTTAGAAAAGATATCTCCCATCGATGTATTTTTGTAATGAATGTATTTTTGTAATAAAATACATTCATTAAGTCAAGTGTAGTTGCTTGAAGAGTGTCGTAACATCCATCTCTTCCTCAGAGATGCGGGAATTAACGTGGATCCAGCTCATCACTCTTTGGAGTGGACTTGGCAGTTAAACTTTGAATTAAGCTCCTCATTTTGTCTACCAGACAGCTTTTTCTTCTAAAAGTGTTACAAGTCATCACATGCATCAGTGAGACTCTATTATCCTTTGGGTAGAACCACAACAAATAAAATGTTGGTAGTTTTTAATAGAAATATCATTGTGGAAAAAAGAATGGAAAAGCTTATTTTAGAGGTTGAAAAAACAAGGGCATTGACCAGTATTTTTTCCTGTATCTTTAGAAATTAAGTGAGTGGGGCAAAGGCTGGAATCTGTGAGTTAAAATACAGAAGGCTGGCCGGGCATGGTGGCACACGCCTGTAATCCTAGCACTTTGGGAGGCCAAGGCAGCTGGATCACGAGGTCAGGAAATAGAGACTATCCTGGCCAACATGGTGAAACCCCGTCCCTACCAAAAATACAAAGATTAGCTGGGCATGGTGGTGCACACCTGTAGCCCTAGCTACTCCAGAGGCTGAGGCAGGAGAATTGCTTGAACCCAGGAGGTGGAGATTGTAGTGAGCCGAGATCGCACCACTGCACTCCCGCCTGGTGACAGAGGGAGACTCTGTCTCAAAAAAAATACATATATATATATATATATATATGCATACACACACACATATATATATATATGCATACACACACATATATATATGTATACATATATATGTGTGTGTATGCATATATATTTATATGTATACAAACATATATATGTATGTATACATATATATATACGTATATATATGTATACATATATATATACATATATATATACACATACATATATGTATATATATATATATACACACACACACACACACATATATGAGGCTGGAAACCCATGGGAAATGAAAACATCGGGCACTTTCAATACTAAAAGTAATTGGAAATATTTACTTAACATTCTAACTGTTTACTTAGCATCCACATATCTTCTCTCCTTCTGTAAAAGAAGAATTCCTGAGGACATGGAGATTTGTCTGTTCTTGGTCCCCTGGGATGGCTTATAGTGCTTGGGACCACAGTGTTTTATGATGCCATCACCCTCAATTCCTGGACTAGGTGTCTCCTTGGCAGGCACCATGAAGGCAACTGCTACAATAGTTTCAAGAGATGTCACACAGGCCTCTGGCATCCTCTGTCCACTCACAGGGGGCAGGGTAAAGCTCTTCATCCAGAGAACAAGTGAGGCTCATACTGCTCCTCTGGCCCTGAGGCCACCTGGCCTGGTTAGAAAGCTGGTCAAATCTGTTGCCTCCTATCCATTCCTACCATGCTGGTCTCCTCATGTTTCATCTGAATTACTGAACGTCTTCCTAACCACCCTCAGTCGGCCAGCTTCCAACCCTTTCCTCAGTTGGAATGGACTTTTTCTGAAACAAATTTGACCATGTGAATGACTCCCTTTAGCAGCACCACTTCACCTTCTCCACTGTTTCTTCAATTTGGGGAAGTAGAAGAATCTGCTGGAGATCTGGTTAAAGATACAGGTGCCTGGTCCTACCTAGACTTATATAATCGATCTCAGAGTATTGGACCTGCAAGTTTGCATTTTTAAGATGTTCGCCAGATGATTCTAATGCACATAACTTTAAGAGAACACTAAGGTATGGGATAAAGTTTAGTTTCCTTAACATGCTATATAAGATAACTCTATAAGAAAAATGCACATTTTCAAGTGCCTTTCCACCCTAATCTCCTGGGAGGATCTGGCTGCCATTGCAGCAGGAATGACAGTTTGTAGTTCCAGGAGTTCTCATGCAGTTTTCTGTATTCTTTTGTCTTTATTGGGGGCTGCTACACACAGTAGTGCAGGTTGTGCACTGGACAACTCTAAGGATTACCGTTCATTTTGTAGCTGGAGTGATGGATGCCCTGCCTTTGTTTTATGCCTCCAATGCTGGGAACACTCATTTGCTTTCTTTTTGCCTGACTTAGTCCCCAATTATCTTGTAAGATAGTCTGGCATCAATAATTTTTTGAAATCCAGGAATATTGTGCATAGCTCTCTTATCACATTTGTCACGTTGTATTTCCATGTTATTTTTGTGCATCTGTATCTTCTGGCAGATGTAAACAATTCAAGGGCAGGCTGTTATTTTTCCACTTACCCTCAGAATCAAGCATAGTATTAGGCACAAAGTGGGGAATCAACTAAGGTTCATAGAATGAAGGAATAAAATTTGATGATTTGGCCAACTTCATTCACTCCTTCATTCATTGATTCATGGATTCATTTATTCATTTGAAACTTTGTATGTCTTAGAAAATTTATCCTATATGTTCACATTAAAATGTAGCAATTTAAAAGGCATCTAGACAAATTATACATTTTAAGTCTATTTCTATATTTTTAGAATGTTTTAGTAGCAAGTAAGAAAACTGAACTGAATGGTCTAAAATAACAAAGACATTTACTAGGTTTCATAGGAGGATATTCTAAGGTAGGACCCAGTTCAGGCTTAATCCAGCAGTTCATAAATGTCATCAGGGCTGACCTTCCCCTCTGCTCTACATCCATCCGGAGCATCAGTTGATTCCTTTCAAGTGTGGTTATTATAGGATGGCTGATTTTTTCATGTACTGTGAAGCCATAGCCTCCAACAAACACTTCTTATGCCAGATTGGGTCATATATTCATGCCTGTGCTAATTCCTTGAGAAAACCTTGTAACTGAGCAGGCCCTCTCTTAAACTAAGGTCAATTCTCCAATTCTCCCAAATGCAACTTAATATTCAGTGGAGAGATATGGTTTGGATATGTGGGAGACAACCTCAGTATGCACTACAAGTCCCTGAGTGCAACTACTGTGCACCAGAGGTCAGTCCGCACTGATTATGGCAGGTGTATTCTCTGAGACGCACAACTCTGCCATGCCGTGAGTAGGAATTCAAGAAGAGAGGAAGCCACAGACATCAGGTATTTCAGCTGTTCCTCTTTCCCCATCTTATTTTAAAGTTAGGGTAAATTAGTGGTTTGGCAAACACATCTGCCAAACAATTCCAAGAACCAGCGATTTGTCAGCAAGTCGGAATCACGGTATTCTTACTTCTGGCTTTGAGAGGCTTCCTCTCGGCAAAGGCAAAGTTAGCTGGATGTAATGAGAGCAGGGCACAGGCAGCCTGAGCGAGGAGTGGGATGATAAGGAGAGAAGTGGTCCTCATTAGTCTAGACGTAAGTGTCATTGTGGAGTCAACCATCACCTGCTGCAGATAATCCGCTCCCTTTCTAGGGACCATGAGAGGTTCCTGGAACCTGTGTGAAGCAAGGACAATCCTCAGAGCAGAATGAGTAAGCCACTGGGAATTCAACTGCAAGAGCAAAGCACAGAGCAGCCCCTGCACAGGGTTTTCAGCCCTATGCCTTTATTTTTCTCTCCAAAGATTAAAGCAGGGGAAAAGATTCATTTTTAGGTGAGAAAGTATTTTTCTCACCCTGGTATGTGCTGAAAATCTGCCATCTCTTAGCGTCTTTCCATTTCATGTTATGTGAATTCAACTTTCTATCAACCCATCTGGCCAAAACTCGTCAGTTTATGCTGTTTCCTACATCATGGCTTTTAGGTTTTTCTAGGTTCATTTTGACTTTTTCTTGTCATTTTACTTCTGTAATCATTATTTTCCATGGTTCCTATTCAATTTCTCCTTACTCAGATTAATTATATTTTCCTGTCGTGTCTCACCTTTCTTCTTGCTATTAGTGTTCAAGAGTCTAAGTACCAAAGAGGAAAGGCACCTCAAAATGAATATATAAATGGTGTTTTAATAATTTCTGTGTGTTAGGTACTGTTAGAACTGTTAGAGGCTGAAAATACTTATATATGTGTGTATATATGTACATAATTCTATTTCTGTGTATCATATATATAAATTAAGAGGCATATGTATCATTTAATCCTCACAACAATCATATAATATATAAACATTATTATAATATCTTTTATTACTCCTCATTTTCTGATGAGGAAACACAGAAGAGGGAGGTGATGTTTCTTACCCATACTGGGCTAGAAAGTGACTGAGACCAGAAGCAACCCCACAGAACCAAGTTTCAGAGCCCACGCTCTCAGAGCTGATCTATGCTGTGCCACCACATAGGTGTTCGACAGTGGACCTTCACCACCTCTCCTAAGAGTGCTGGCTTTGTGTAGCTGGCAGCGTCACTTCCCAAATGCCCCCAACTGTCCCTTCCTCCATGCCTCCATCCCACATCCTTCATCCATCTGGCAGTCCTCAGTGAATACCTATTCCTGCCAGGCCATCTGCTAGGCATTGGGAATACAAAGGAAACTAGACCAACAGGGCTCCTGCTTACCCCTCGTGAGCCGTGGCTCTCCAGGCCAACCACAACAGACCCCAGCCTCAAGTCCTTCTTCAAACATCGCCCCTCAGCCTTCTCTTCCTTAGGCAGAACATTCTCAGTTCTTAGAACGTTTCTGTTGTTGCTAAGGGAATGCTGGAGTTAAGATATTTTTCTGTACCCTGAAAGATGCTCAAAGAATATGCACAATCCATGGGAGAAATTAAATCTATGATTACACGAATAGCCAGATCTTCATCCTGAGAATGTCAAAGGTTATGGGTAGGTATTTTGTAAAGTGTTCTATGGAACAACTTGCCTGGTTTAGGAATTCCCCCTTTTATCATTTTATCATTTTCATAAGGTGGAAATTTCACACATTCATCACTTGAGTTTTTATTTTCTTTAAAATATAATCCTTATGATAGAATCAAGTTATATAGTACAATAAAAATGACAGAGAAACATCATCTCTGATCTGTCCTCTGACGTCAGTCAAGTTCATGTTCATTTCTCCACTTGTCTTGTAGAACTTCAGTGAATTACTTTGAAGCACCAGTGGAGACAGAAATAGGATATAAGAGACTATGAGGAAGATGATTATAATGTTCTAGAAAGAGTTCAAGTCCCTAGGTCACTTCTGAGGCCCTTATTGTTCTGCCAGCTCTTTACCCTCTGACCTTATCTCCACTTTTGACCTTAACTCTTGCACTTGCCCACAGGTACATTTCCCTCCAGCTGTGCAGAGTTCATTGCAGTTCTTCAAGTGGGCATGTTATTTTATGCCTCCAAACCTTGTTTAGCTGCTCCCTCTTGCCTCAAGGCCCAGCCCTTCATCTAGCTTATTTCTAAGTCATCCTGTACTCAGCTCAAGTCTTCACTGACCCCAAGTTCAATCTAAATACTTATTTTCTATGGCCCCTTAGCAGCCCATGTTTAATTCCATTTTAGCAATTCTCACGCTGACTTACGGACCCACTCCACTATTCAGTGAGATTCCTGACATGACGGATCTCATCCTGACCATTTCTTTCTTCTTCTTTTTTTAAGATTTAAGGTAAAAATTATATTACATGTGTAGTAAGTGTTCATAGTAATTTAGATCTCATACAACCCTGCTTCTCCACACAGTATCCTCTTATTCAGATGTTAAAACCTGAATGCAACTCTGTGTTCTGTCACACACAATTGAAATCTGAGGATTCAAAAGAACACCCTTGCCTATTTCTGAGCAAGCACAATCACTGCCTGTTCTTGGTTCATAGAGGATGCTCAACAGATGTTTATTGATTATGAAAAGGATCCCTGAAAAGCTTTCTCCTGGAATTAGACTCTCAGTCCTAGAATAGAGCAAGCCTGCAGTAATGAGAACTAGGGGCTTGAAAGTCCTCCATAATTGGATTGAAGAGAAAACCCTTTTCCTGTAAGCTTAAGATCAGAAAGCACTACTCTTCCCTCCTAGAACTCCTAGGCATTCTATTCCTGGCATTCACCTCTCCCTGCCATCTAACACGCAAGTATGCATGATCCCTCACTGCCCTTAGGTTGAAATGTGCTTAGCTTGACTTCCAGTGTGCTGCACACACCCAGGACAGGGATTGTCCCTAAGAAATATTCCCCAGGCTTCTATAATTTCACAACAATCACATTACCTGGTCATATCCCTTTATTCCTTCGTTTCCTTACCCATTGCACACCTATCTTACCACTCTATTCTGCTTTTTAGTAAATGCTAGTTTTGAATATCTTCTCATTTTAGAACAGTTTTAGATATACAGAAAAGTTACGAAGGTAATGCAAAAGATCCTCATATACCCCACATCCAGCTTCCCCAATTATTGGCATTTTTCATTAAAATGGTATATTTGTCACAAGCAGTGAACCAATATTGATATATTGTTATAAACTAAATCCCATATTTTATTCAGGTTTGCTTAGGGGTGTGTGTGTGTGTGTGTGTGTGTGTGTGTGTGTGTAGTCTTTTTTCTGTTCCAGGATCCCACATAGGATACCATATTACGTTTAGGCTCTTCTTGGATGTGGCATTTTTTTTGGATGACTTGAAGTTTTAAGGAGTATACACCAGGTATTTTGTAGAATTTGTCTGTTGTTTTCTCAGGAGTGTGGGTTAGGCAGAGGAAGACCACAGAGGTAAAATATAATTCTCATTGCATCATATCAAAGATATGTACTATCGATATGACTTATCACTGATGATGTTAGCCTTGACCACCTGGCCGTGGTATGTTTGTCGGGCTTCTCCACTGTAAAGGTACTCCCTCACTCCTCTCCATAACGCACTCTTGAGAAGGGAGTCACTACATGCAGCACACACTTATGAACTGAAGAGTTATGATCCACTTCTTTGAGAGTAGAGTATCTACATAAATTATTTGGGATTCATATTCATGTAATTACAGATTTATGAATATTTATTTTACATTTTGGCTTATAATCCAGTACTACTTTATGTATTTTGTTTGTTCAAATTATCTCAAATTTGGCCATTGGGAGCTCTTTCCACTGGCTCCTATTCCCCTTTGACATGTTCCTATCAATTGGTTTTGGTTTTTATTGAGCATGTCCTGACTTTCAGGTACTAAGAGATGTTCCAGGTTCATATGGTATATTTCCTACCCCAGTCCTAGATCAGCCATTTCTCTAAGGAGCCGTGTTTTTCACTTTGTTTGTTTCTGTTTCTGAGAATGGAATTAGAAACCAAGATGTGGGCACTATAGATGCAATCTCTGTTTTTAATAGTTAAAACTTCCGTGACAATTGTTAATTTTTTACAGACTATTTTTTCCCCCAGTTTTAAAAGGAAACTGCTTTTTCTGGGCCAAACTCTCACTCAGTTTCATGTAGAACCTGGAAGGATGGGTGGTCCCCACTTAGCATACTTCTGGCAACATCTGTTTTTGGTTGGGATGTGCTGTCGTAATTCAGAGACATAAATTCTAATTACGTGGATATTTTCTAACATATGTGGATGTTGGGTAATATGAGGCTGTTACTAACGTTTCTGTGTTCTGTCTTTTTGATCGTTCTAAAAGTAGGAAGTTACCATTTTATAATCAGAGGGAGTCATATTTGTAGCATTCTAAGCTCTTTATCTTCTGAAGCACTAATGTCTTCTTCTATTAATCTCTTTTTGCTTCTGTAGTCCTGACCCTGGCAATTAATTTGATTACAGATGCGTGAGCCAGGTACACACAGACACAAATTGTAGTATCAACTATACGAAGAAAGATGTTAGCCTGAGAACTGTATAACTACCTGAAAATCAGAGGTGAAATGAAGAATAGTCTACATTTAAAAATCCCTAACAATTGTTTATACCAACTTACTGTTTCAGAGATACCCTGGGTTTAAAATTGTTATGAATAATCATTTGGAAGAGGTTTTCTCTTTCCAGTTCATGCAAACTGCAATATATCATGCAAATGCTATTCCCAAAGTGATTGTAATCATGTTTTACATCCAATCTATAAGTTGCTTTGTAATAAAGATTTTCTTAGACTACTGCTGAGGCCTTCTTGAATTCCTAGCTTGGGCTGTTTGCAAAGCTTATGCCAACACTGTCTCAGAGCACAGTTGAGCTCATATCTTCAGGGTAATTTAAATGGAACGAATAGGGAGGTCATAATCTGGGTCTGGTGAGATGCCAGTGACTGTTCTGACACATGACATTGAGAGCCCAGATAAAATGTAGTGATTTCTGTTCTGGTTTCTGTTATACCCCAACCCTGTAAACACTGGGCAAATAAACCTCAAACACAACAAACTTGAGGCAAAACAGACAAAATGAATTTTATATGTCTATTTGTTTAAAGGCAATTCTGTGTGCAGGAGGTCTGTCTAAACATGCTTAAGGAAGTAAATCACATCCATGGGGCATCTTGACCTCTCTTTCTAGCTTGAGACAGTTTCATAGGAACTAACTTTTTAGTACTTGGTGATGTGTTTTTTAAGGAAAAATCCAAGTTTACGGATTGACTGTGTCTTTTAATAGAACATAAATATTTTGTCAAAGTTTTTATTATTTACAAAAGGAGGAGGATCACATTTTCAAGAAAGGGAGTTTTGTTTGTCTTCCATCTGATTTTTAGTATGCTTAGATAGGGACATTTCTGGGTGATTAAAAAGAAAAGAAGAAATCTATGCCAGGCTTAAGAAGTGTATCAGTATACATTGATACATATTGGTTTTGGAATCTGGAGGGACTTGGGGTAAAATTATTGTAAGTTAAGCTTCTGTAATTATGAAGTCATTTTATCCATTTGCAGCATAACAAAGGTATACTGTCATCAAAAACTCAATGGACATATAAGTGGATGAAAACAGTCATTGTGGCGGCACAGTTTGTGAGAAATGCTGTCATGCTGTAGAAGCAAATTGCCCTTAAATTGAAAGGCTTTCTCTCCTTATCCATCTATGTTCTTGCTTTCTGTCCTTTGCTCACCACTTCACTTCTTTGAGTCTGTTTCCTTCTTTGTAAAATAAAAGATTGTCTCCTATGAGCTCTAAAAAGTCTATCATATGTGTTACAGTTGTTGAAAAACAACCTAGACATGTTATTGAATGAGTACAGCTGCTCACCTAAGTGTAGTCCCACAGAGTCTTAATGCTCAAATTTGAAGTCAAGAAACTCTGTTTCTGTTTTCTGTGTTGATGCCATAATTAGAGAGATTGATGGGGCCAGGGTCTCAAACAATACTCTCCAGGCACCATAAAGGAAAAGGTATAAACCACATGCCAACATATGAATTCACAGTGAGAAAAATAAATACTAAGTGCACTGGGATGCACAAATGTTCTGGCCAGTATACTCTCTTAGTATTAAAACCTTGGGGGGAACTCCAGATTACAGTAAGAAAACTGAGCAGTGATTATGGACCTTGCGCCAAGTCTTGAGATAGTCTTCAGAAGACTTCCTCCAGTTCATGATGAAACCCGGTGGCTCCTCTCTAACTCAGAGAAGAAAGGCTTTCTCTTTTTATCAGTTGTTTATTCTTTCTCTCTCTCTATCTCTCTGTCTCTCTCTCTCTTTTTCTGTCTCTAATTCTCTCCTGGACAGTCAGTGCTCAGTAACAATAACAGAATTTTTTTGTTTGTTGTTTGTTTTAGACAACATGAAGTCTAAAACTAGAGAGAAGGAATAGACTTCTGTTCACAGGCTTTTCTCAGCCCTTCAACAATGTAATTGAGAAGGTTTCAATGTTTTGATTTCTAACATATTCTAGTCTTGCCAACCTGAATTGCTCCCCACTTGCTTTGGATGGCCGACCTTGAGTGTTCCCCTTTCCTCAGACCAAACATTTATAGTCAAGTTCCTTTGTTACTTCATCAGATGGCGTCCCATGCATCATACATGGGATTTATTAGTACTAGTTTAAGAGGATAGCCTTATTTAAAATCCTTGTGGAAACCTATCAACTTGATAATCAAGTCAGAAAAAAAGTCCCTAAGGACTCACTGGTTGGGATTGATAGGAGAAAAATGTCAATGAGAGACAGACTGGATTATCTGAGGCCACAGTTATTGTGCTTTAATCCTGGGGTCCATGTTAAAAATGCAGGTTCCACTGAGATTGTAGTTCAGTAAGAATTTTGTATTCCCAGATGATTTTATCTTAGCGACTGACAAAACCCCCTTCTTCTAAGATTCCTTATTTGCAAAATCAGCTTGGATTTTGATTCATTTCTTGGGAAACAATTTTATATTTTAGGGAAAAAAAGTGTCCAAGTAGAGACAGGCTTAAGTTCATGGCTTGAAAAGCTCAAGTGCTGAGTGGTCCCTGCCAAAGTTTTGGAAAGAGCCACACAGAGGTACAACCCACTTCACAGCCATCCTTGACGACTAATGTCAATCAACTTTATGTGATCTCTGTATGTTTAAGCCTATTCTATTAAAATGAAATTTGAGGAGAAAGGATTCTCCACCACCCTCCTTTCAGTATCTAAAATACAGCCTTGGGTATCACCCATCTTTTCTAGGCACTAGCTCAGTTTGAATACTGCACAAACAATTGGTGGGTAAATAAACAAATTAATTACACAGTAGTGGAATTTTTCTGTTTTATTTCCTGTATCCTCCACTAGGTGTTAAGTTCCAGGAGAGATGGGGCCATGTCTGTCTTATTCATCATTGTATCCTTAATGCTTAGCTAACTGAGTAGCATATGGTAATGATTCAAATATTTGTTGAATGAACAAGGGAAAAATGAAAATGAAACTACACAGATATTATGCAACTAGGAAGCTGACTTCCTTCGCCAGCAAATTCAACCAATGATCTGCACAAAGGGGACTTTTATTCTCCTCTCACACTCTGTCCTTCTGTCAAGACTCAGAATGTCTTGTTTGTACTGATCTCATAGTATATATTATCAAGGCTGGACTGGGGAGGGAAGTTCTATGCACAGAACATGAACTTTGGGGGAAGAATCTGGGAATTTCAGAAGTAAAAGCTTCTCTGTGTGAGATCAGGCAATTGCCCCTGAGCAATGAATGTACACAGGACTGATAACAAAAGTGACATCTAAGAAAAGAATTTTTAAAAAGACTTTAACAGTATGGTGACAAATCCTCAAAATAATAGCTTTGTTTATTTAGGAGCCTGGGAAACTCTGAAAATATTGAGATTTTAGCTAATGATGAACTCCAAATGCAAAGATTGTGAATTACTGTACAGTCAATCTTAGATCAATTTCAAACTGCTGCAGTACTTGCTAAGTTAACTAGAGCAGTGGTTACTAATCTAGCTGCACATTTAAAACCTCTGAAATGCTTTCAGAAATCCTGGTAATCAGATCATACTTCAGATCAATTAAAACCCATTATCCAGTCAGTGAGACTCAGACATTTGTATTGATTAAAGCTCCCAGATAACTCTAATGTGTAGCTGGTAATGAGAATCACAGTTCTGTAGGCAAAGACCTAATTCAAATATCTTCCTAGATTAAATGGGAGTCAGCTATATGTCCACAGCAAACACAATTATTAGAATGAATGGCCCTTGGAGGGTTTACATTGGCCTTGATCTTGGCTATTTCAGATTCTTCAACCATCTCAACAAGGCCTACTTTCCTTTAGATGTTTCTATGTTTCAAAGCAAACTCAAATAGTTTCCTTACACTCTTCACAAGACAGTTTTCCATAAATACATTCCTCTTGGTTACTTAAATAGTTCCTTTAATTTCACCTTCACTATAGAATCAACTAGAAAATCTGGAGGAGGAATGGTTATGTTTCTCGTGCAAGAAAGACACCACATTAATCTTTCTCCTTGTTTCAATATTATGAGCATATACCTATTACAAGAGCTTTCTGTGTATCTCATCACAATGTCCTTTCCTCAAAGCACGAGACTAAACCAGGTTTCCTGGAAATCTTTCAGGATGCAGATTCTTGGATTCCACTCCAGACTTACTGAATCAGAGTCTTTAGGGGTTGGGCCTGGAAATTAGCAACACTGGCTAGGCACGGTGGCTCATGCCTGTAATCCGAGCACTTTGCAGGGGCTGAGGCAGATGGATCACTCGAGGTCAGGAGCTTGAGACCAGCCTGGCCAATATGTTAAAACCCCAACTCTACTAATAATACAAAAATGAGCCAGGTGTGGTGGTGCACACCTGTAATCCCAGCTACTTGGGAGGCTGAGGCAGGAGACTCGCTTGAACCCAGGAGGCAGAGGTTGTAGTAAATTGAGATCGTGCCATTGCACTCCAGCCTGGGTGACAGAGAGAGACTCCATCTCGAAAGAAAAAAAAAGAAAGAAAAAAGAAATTAACTACACTTGCAAGAATCCCAAGTGGTATTGTATTTTCCTGAATACATTCAACTGGGAGAACTAAATGCAAGCTTTCTCATAGTGAGCTGCCACCTTTGTTACAACATCCAGAAGCCTAGGAACAGTGTCTGTTTCTATGTTTTATATTGATGTAGTGTTTCCTTATCAGAAGATTGGCCTTTCCTTGCTGTTTATTATTTTTGTTAAGACTAATTTATCAAGCCTCGTGATGATTAATTTTATATGTCAACTTGACTGGTCATGGATGCCTAGATTAAGCACTTCTGGGAGTCTCCACGAAGCTGTTTCCTGATAAGATTAGCATTTGAATTGGTGGACCCAGTGAAGTAGGCTCCCCTCCCCTATGCGGCTGCGCATCAACCAATCCACTGAAGACCTAAATAGAACAAGAATTGGAGGAAGGAGGAATTTTCTCCATGTTTAACTCCCAGCCTCATTGCTTGATGGGATATTTTATCTCATCGTCTCCAGGCCTCAGACTGGTATTTACGTTGCTGGCTTTCCTGGTTCTCAGGCCTTCAGTCTTGGAGTGAATTACAGCACCCTTGGCTCTGCTGGTTCTCCAGCTTGCAGATTGAGATCATGGGAATTCTCAGCCTCCTTAATTACATGAGCCAATTCCTCATAACCAATCTCTCCCTCTCTTGCTGTTTTATATGTGTGTATGCATATGTATATATGGATATATATTCATGACATAGATATAGATGATATGGATATTAATATACATATATCTTCCTACTGGTTCTGCTTCTTTGGAGAATCCTAACTAATAAAAGCCCTAAATTATGTGCCACACTGGCAGTTTTCACAGAGAAAGATAGACTGGCCCTGTGTGTTAGTGAGGGACTATGTTAGAGGAACTTCCTAGGGTGGCTAGGGACCTTTGTTTCCACTTTCCCACCTCTGGCTCTTGAAGGTGGGGGCTCTGTGACTCAGGGTTGTGAAACAGTAGCTAATCCGGTAAGGGATTCAAAGATCTATTAATCCAGAGGAAGTTTGAAAGAACCCCTCTCACTGGACAAGAACATGAATGAGGAGGGAATAACTCAGGGGTAAAAACTCTACCTGCCCCAGAACCCTCTCTGGGTCCCCTTCCATGATAGTGTGGGAGCTGTCCTTTCGATCTGCCTAATAAACTGCACTATCGCATAGTTTTTGGGTCCATGAGTTCCATTTGAACTGTAATACTCACCGCACTGCTCAGGCCCCTTTTTCCATTCTTCAGGGTTAGGAAGGGCAAGAGCCTAGGTTCCAGCTGTAGCCACTCCACTTCTCTAGCGGTCTAGCAGTTAGGACTCCTGGTTTTCACCCAGACGGCCAGGGTTTGACTCCCGATGTGTGAACCAGGGAATCCAGCTGCAGCTATTCTGCTTACATTAGGTAGTTAGACCAATATTGAACAGTGATGAATGTTAAGACAGAAAAAATGAAAATAGAAAACCTGGAAAATCATAGATAGTAACCAGTTAGTGGTTGGTCCCATGTAGCAAGGGCCAGAAACAAAAAATAAAGTCAGTTGAGTTTGGATGGAGGAAATTGGTAGAGCCCAGGAACAAATCTTAGTATTAGACCAGGGCAAAGGAAATGAAAGCAAGCTGCAGAAAAGCTCTTTGAATTGTGCAACTTGTTGCATATTCTGCAAAGCTATGTGCAAAATTAATTATACCAGTAAAAATAAAAGTTCAGAAACACATAGCTAAAGGCAAAAATAAAAAGCCTTCTAAAAAATAAAAATAAAAACAAGTACAATTTGTTCATCAAGTAAAACAGCATGACTATTATGGCTCTTACGATTTTAGAATTTTGAAATTATTGTGTGTAAATGTTTTAAATCATGTAAATGTGCTTTGTGGTCTGCGGTTAAAAATAAAGTTAGTAGTAAACTAAAATGAAGTGAAAATATGCTGAACAGAAAACAGTGGCTACAAAAAGGATGTAAAGCATAACCATGGAAACTGTGACAAAGGAATGTGGAAACATATTTGAAAGAAAAATTTATTAGCAAGTAAAAATAGAGAACTTCCATTTTGTATATGTGAGACTGAAATACATTTTTGCTGAATCTTAGAATGTTAATTCAAATGGTCTTTTACATTTTTAAAAGTTTAACTTAAAATCAAAAAGGAAATAGGACATAGGAAGTGTGATTCCAAAGCCACTGTATGATACAAATAAATTCCCAAGAAGAAAATTGTCACAACTTAATAGCTTCTGCTTAAAATGTCTCAGAAGCTTGTGAGACTAATAAGCAAGAATAAAACCTTAATAATTAAATTGATTAAACTTTTCTCAACTCAAAAAGGCTGAAAGTCTTTTCAACTCTAAAAGGTAAATTCAGTGTTCAGGGACTCTCAGCTGCTCACAACTACTAAAACAAATAATGAATTATTAATGAAAGCTAACTACACATTTGTTAAAAACAGTTAATGAATTATCAGTGAAAGCTAAATATCTTCCAGAAAGGGAAGGAAAACTAACTGATGAGAAGTCATCTGCTGAGAAAATGAAAAGAAATCATTTAGAGATGTGTATTGTGCAAGTGATTTTGAAATAGTCCCAAGTCCAAATGCGACTTTGAAGGGTCTTTCCTTTGGATCTGGGCAAAATAGAAAAGCAAAATGAAAAGAAAGCAAGTTCTGGCAATAGATGTTAAAATTAGAAATGCATCTCTAGGGTTGAAAAACAAATCTACTTTGCTGATGTATTTATAACATAGGACAAAGTTTTTTTACAAGTTTACGTGCTTCCTTCCCCCATGTATACTAAAATTAAATTCTTGGTATTTGATATATTTTGAAGGTGTTCAAAGTCAATATCAGAAACGCTCAGAAAACACTGGAAAGAGAACAAGAAATTCATAACAGAGGCTTCTCTGGAGAGAAGAACTACAGTAGGTGGCTGCAGGCAGGAAACAAGACCCAGGCCTAGTCTCTCTGAAATGCATCTCAATCAAATGCCAAGCTGCCTGTCCGCATAAGCTGACGCCTCACTGACCTCTACCATTTCTTAAGTTTGAGAGCAGCATTAGTCTGAAGAACACTACATTTGTTATACATTGCAGCATAACAAACTACCACAAACTTAGAGCTTGAAACAATAAACATTTGTTACCTCCTACAGTTTCTGAGGTCTGGTAATTCCGGCTCAGAGTACAAGAGGTTGCCATCACAATGTTGGCAGGGTTTAAGGCCTTCTGAAGGTTGCTTGGTCTGCAGGACCATTTTCCAAGTTCACTTATGTGGCTATTGGGTATAGTCTCAGTTCCTTGCCTGCTGTTGGCCAGTTTCACCTGTGAGCTTCTCTATAGGGCAGCTGACAACACAGTGGCTGACATATTCTAAGGTGAAAAAGAGAATGAGGGACCAAGATGGAGGCCACATGTTCTTCTGTAAGCTAATTTCAGAAGTGATGCACCATCACCCCTGTCACGTCCTATCAGTCACCTAGACCAACCCTGGTACAACGTGAAGGGGATAACACAAAGATATGAATACCAGGAGGTGGGATTATTGGGGACCGTGGTGAAAGGTGCCTCCCACAAATGCCATCTGACACTTAGAACTCTTTACGAATCTCCCCCGTTTGGGTTCGGAAAAACACTTTTTAAATTCTGTAACAACAGCAGAAGTCAAATATTCTGTTTAAACAATGTAAGTTATTTTGGATACTAAATTTACAGTAAACAAAGAGTGGATGACTATATACCCCAAAACTTAATCAAATAAAACCAACAAGACACTGAAGGAATTAAACGACTTCACATTTTTAAGCAATTTTATCTTTTCCAAGACACTTTAAAATTGTCATTTTATCCACTCAACAATCCAAGAAATTGATACTTAGTGCTAATTGTTTCATCCTTCACAGTTTCCATGACCTAGACCCCTTACAAACTACCCCTTTTGTTTAGATCATAGCCCTTGTCTATTTATATGACTCAAGAAATAATCTTCTTCTTCCTCTTATCCACATAAACTCAAAACCTCTTCTATTTGATTCTTCTTCATGTTTCTCCTTTGACTAATTTTAAATCCTTACTTTTGTTTATTTTTCTTTTCCTTCTCAGATGACTTTGAACTTGAAGTAAATTGAGGCCAGCTCTTTGTGTTGTTGATGAGCAAAGAAAAGATCCTCCAGAGAAATTAAGTAAATTGCCTGGGATCACAAATAGCAGAGTCCAAAATGTTGCATCTATCATGTGGCTTCCTATTGATAAAATAATGATCCAATCGGAGTCTATATTTGTCCAACAAACATTTACTAATTCTCTTAGAGCCACCAAGCTCTTTGTTAAAAGAATACAACAAAATTAAGACAAATTACAAAACCACCTTTGCAAAAATTAAAATAGTGAGAAAATAATGGCAGTGAAAGAGATCTGATTTAACTAACCTCTGATTTTGCATTTAGCTTTCAACCTGCCCTTTATTATTCCTGGGCTTGGGCCAAGCTAACTCTGGGAGACATTTAGTTTATGGCTTAAATGATAATAAGCCTTCCCCAAAACTCAACTACCTTTGTAAAGTTAATGAGAGACCACCAGGTTAGGAGGATGAGAGAAGCCTGAATTATGTGAAGGTGTAGACATAAACTATTGCCAGCCATCATTTGGGAGATCACAAGTTGTGCAACTTCCCCAATTACTCCTGCAGTTAGCATCCCAATTGTAGAATCTAAGATTGGTCTGTTGAGATGTCTTTTCAGGTTTTTTGCATGTCTGACTACCAGTGGCTCCACCTGGACCTGCCAACCATGGCTCCATTTGGATCCGCCCACTGCTCCTGTGGCCCCACCCAGAAGTGACTCAGTGCACATAAGGACCATTTCCCACAGCCGTATGATTGTACCCCCAACCAATCAGCAGTAAGCACCCATTGCCAAGCCAGTCCCCACTTCCTCCAAACTATCCTTGAAAATCCCTATCCTCTGAGTTTTCAGGGAAGCTGATTTGAGTAATAATTAAACTCCAGTCTCTTGTTTAACCATATATGTATAAAACACTTTATTGCATTTCCCCTGCCTTGATAAATTGGCTCTATCTGGGCAGCAGACAAGAAGAACCCATTGGACAGGTGCAATTACCCTATCAAAAAATAATACCGCTATCTAATATCGATTTAATAACCATCATTTACCAGGTAATATATTACATGTGTTAGCTAATTTAACTTTCACAAAAATGTTATCAGATGAATAATTTTATTATCTCATTTTTCAGATGAAGAAACTGAGGCACAGAAGAATTGTCTCTTGTCCAAACTCATGCAGCTGCGAGTAGGTATCTATAGGACCTGAGCCTTCCACCCATGTGTTTTCCACCAATATGCCACATTAAAAGGCATGAGCAGGCTGTTGCTACCTACCAAAAGGATTAAATAAACCCAAAGTGAATCATCCAGAGGCATATATATTGTCTCCAGTGTGGAATGAGAGGTAAAGGAAATATTTATAGTATATCGCAGATAATTACATTGTTTGGGTGATGGAGATTGTGCAGGAAAAATAATTTATAAATGAGAGGCAACATATTTTCTTTCACAAAAAACAATTGAGAGGAGTCAGGATGGAGAGAAGGTAGCAGCTGTATCTCACATGAGAGTGGCCTTTCTATAAAAAGGTTATTAATGAAGTCACTTAGGCTGGGTTCTGCCTCAAGGAGTAAGTATTCCACCTACCTCCACCCTAAACACCATCTTGGTGCTGTTTTTTCTTTTTTTCTTTTTAATGCCCATCATGAATTTTATAAGGTGTGCACACACACATTAAGAATGAGAGATTATTTGGGGAGAATTGATTTATATGTACAATTTGTAATGGTAATGATACACTGTCACTTCTGCAGTATAAAAATAAATATGCCTGCATGTATTCTAGCCTATATAAATTACCCTTTCCTATTATCTTACACTGACTCAAATGTAAACTCATGAGGGAGCTGGAATATAAGCTCATGACTTAATCATATACTTGACTAACCACTGTATTTGCAACTCCTCAAGAAAGGTTGGGAATGCATATATGTTCAGTAATGTTTTAAGTAATGCCTTTATAACTGGATTCTATGAAGGGGTTGGCTGTGATTCTGCTTGACCTGAATAGCAGATAATTGGGGCAGTGTTGAGAAATGATGCCTGAGCTGACACTACTAAGCTGGCGATCAGGGCAACCTCATTGGAAATGTACATCTCATAATGGTGATTTAGATTGATTTATGTGCTTTGTGCTTTTCAAAAGACATTACCAGCCTTTTGTCTCAGTTGATTTGGCAACAAATCTATAAGAACATTATTATTTTACTCACTGAGTGGATAAAGAAAAGCCCACATAGTGGGCTTCAGTGATTAGCCTAAACTCATAGAAACAGTAAATTGCAGAACTAGAATAAAAAACAGAGCCTCTAACCCCTGCTTTTTCTATAACTCATTAGAGTGATGTCATTTAATAAAATAATAGAATACCACCACCAGAAAAAGCATAAACAAGACATTCATGAATCTTTATAGTCATGTTGTTGGATTAGAGCCAAAAGAATATAGCACTAGGACACTTGGCTCTTCAGAATTAAGCACAGTGAAAAAAGGGGGTGGGGGGAGGGAAATAGGATTAAACTAAAGAACACATTTGCTAATTCAAATCCTGCCATGAATAATGGGGGATTGAAAAAAAAACTTGCAAAATATGATGAGAACTCTCAGGAGGTAGTCCATAAACACATAAAACTAATATGCAAATGAAAGTGATGAGTAGCTATGCCAGTGTCTCAGTATTAAATCTTTTCGCAAATAATAAAAATGTCTTGTGTGTGAACCCGTCAGCCAAGTGTGTGTGGATGGAGTCAGGGAAAAGGAAGAGACAAAACAAATAGGCTTTTCAGGGGAGATAAAACCGAAGACTGAAGTAACAGCTTTTAAAAGCGTGTACCCCAGATAATCCTTCTGTTTTCCCTGAATGAAGCCCCTTCATTCTCTGACTTTAAAGCGATTCTTATCAATAAGCACTTTGGGAAATGATTTCTTCTGACTGCAACTTCCTAAGAGAGGTGATGCCACATGGTTGGCAAAAATACTGTCTGACTTCCACTGAGACCAACAGGAAGGTGTTGGAAGCACATACCGTATTCTCCTTTAGCTCTCCAACCTGCATGAGAAATGATTATTTTCAATTTATATTCATTAAGGAAACTTCCAGAGAAAATCATCCATAGCATTGCAACATATTATTCTATTACATTTGCCACACTCCATCTACTCTTGCTTGTATTTATTAATTCAACAACTATTTATTAAGTGCCTATTGTTTAAGCAATTAGGAATTAATGAACACAACAGACAAACACATGTTCTCATTAAGTGGATAGAGACAGACATCTATAGGGCAAAATTTGGTAATAACATAAGCCACTTTTTTTGCATGTATTTCATCTTTATCAGAATCATTTCTGTCTGACTCAGTGTTTTGGTGCTCCTCAAACATTGCTGTGCTTTCTGTCCCTTTCACCACTATCAAATCAGCAGTTTCCTTCTTCTTCGCTCCCATATATGGCCTGATCTTTGAAATCTAGTAAGAAGTTTGTTGCATATGCCACTCAATTTGCATTCCCAGGGCAATATTTGTCTTAGGACCCCACCTTGCTCCGCCTCTCTTAAGTTTCATGGCTGAAGAAATTTAGCCAGTGATGAACTTGAGCCACAACTCTATACTAAAAAGGGACTCCTTTTCTTAAGTGGAATCTACACTCATGATTAGGTGATGTGCTTATTGTGTGCAATTTGATATTGGATCAAGTACTCAGCATTTTTTTTTAAATGGGGTAAATTTTAAAAGAACAAGACTAAGACTAGGACATGATAGCATCTAGGAAGTAGAATTCTAGGTGGGAATAGAGGTGGCTTACTTCTCTTGTTATAAGAATTAGAAATACTTGATTTATTTTATCTTATTTTAAAAACAAAAATATTTTTAAAATTTATAGTAAACTATTTCAGACAAACAAAAAGAAAAAATATTTAGATGGTATAATGAATATCTCCCAACTAACCTAAAATATTATTAATCCACTTTCCTTATATAATTATACAAAATTTATCTTTAAAAAAATTGATGGGTATGTATGTCATTTCCAACTTTTTTCTACAATGTTATAATAAAGATTATAGTTCATTTTCCTTTTAGCATCTGTGAAAAATCTCTAGCTCACATCTGTCTTATTAAAAATTACAACTTTCTGAACTTCGTACACCAGTCTAGCCACTGCCTTTCCTTCTCACTTATAGTTAGCTCCTTTAATAGACTCCAATTGTTGTCTACATTTTCTTAGCATCCATTAGCTTTTCAATCCTCTTGTATTAGGTTTCCACAATCAATACTCCACAAAAAGCTTGTGTTGACTTACTTACCAACACAAAAGGATGTATTATTTGACAGTATCATACTTGATCACTTTTAGACTTTCAGGCATTGTATTGTTAGCCTCTCTTCATGCCATAAGGATGTTTTTCCTTGACCCGATCTTATTTTAATTCTGTTCCACCTAATTTTTCTATATCCATGTCGTTTACCAGTTTGTCTCCCTCTACACAGCTTTTTCACTGGAGGTGATAGTTAAGTGGTTCAAATATATGGCACAACTGATCTCCACCTCTCTCCATTTCTCCTACAACTGATCTAGAGGCTAGATGTAGAATGAAAATTCTTCACAATAAAATGATCTGGACAGCTATCACCAATTGACATAAGGTGCACCAAATACTGTTCTTTCCCAGAACTTTGTCCTTTGCCAATCTTCACTTCTCACACCCTCATCTACATACTTTTCATCATGCTTTTTATGCTCAGGAAAAGAGATCTTCCCTGAGAAATACATGGAAGAGTTATCAACATTTTTGTAGTCATGATAATGGGTTAGATCACTGAGGGAAAGAAGACTAGAGAGAAGACAATGCTATTGTTTTTGAGAACCCACTACAAATGCAAGACTAGACAAAGAATACACATGTTATCTTTGAAAAATTACAGAAAATTCACCCATCTGGAAAAAAATCACCATGTGTGCTATTTTGGATACGCAGGAAGCTGCTTCTTAGCAATACCTAAGAAATGTTCCCTCCCCTCATCCTCATCCTAACTGCGATGACCAAAGCATACATCATGACCCTCACCTTCCTCATTACAATTGAATGGTTCAGGGATGGGCACTTGACCCAAGATGAGCTAATTGGGTAATAAGTTTCTTACTCAATGTTTGCTGAGTGAAGGAATTTTTGACCGGCTGCCTACCTTTTGTCAGTGAGTAAAGGAAAAACTGAACTCATTGGTAAGAATCGACATAAGGGGACCTCTACAATTCTCGATTCTATGAATTCTTCTTTCAACATTGTAAAAAGTACCAGAATATTTGACTCACCCAAAGTTGTCTGTCAAAATATCTCAATGTTTATTTGGGTGGCTTTAATGCAGCCGGACTCACCTAGTCACCATTCTATTGTTATGTCCATGAGGTCACTTTTTACATCCAGGACAACTCCTAGGGATTTATTTTCCTCTTTGAAATCTCACTTCAGAGAGCCTGATTCACTACCATCCTTAATACCGACTTGAGCCATTCTATCCCTTGGGATTCTTATCTCCACTCAGTTCTTGAATGTTGGCTACAGGCAGTTACCAGAACTCCTCGTTTTCTTTCTCCCTTGAAGAAAAGTACAACATATTCAGGCAGAAATCATTCCATTAAACCAATGCTTTAAAGGATTACTGCTTGCATGTTTTGCTCTTTGTACCAGCATCAGAAGCAGGTCAAATAAACTATCATGATACCTAAAGTGATTCTTCAACTCAAAACATTTGAATACAACAAAAATAAAGCTCTAGATTTTTCTATCTTTGTAGTTAATTTATGCTGAATGACTATATTGTGCATAGAATGAATGTCTTTTGATACTAAGTTGCTATTTCCCTCTCATATAAGAAAAAGGGTGTTTAAAAAAACAGTTATTAAGAAAATTGTCTCTGTAATTTTCGGACTTGGTTTTTCCTCCAACTTTTATTGGTATTTTGGGCCCCCAGTATTCTCTTCTCAGCAGTCTGAACCAGCGTGTTGTTCCTTATTCCAGGCCTTTGTAATCACTTGCAAAATGTTCCTAAGTTTGCTTATGCACTAATTCAAAAGCATATTTTTTTGTGTGAAAAGAGTACAGCTTGTGGTCCATCCTGAGCCCTTTGGGCAGAACTAGAAGCTGAACTATTTTTAAGGAGAGCATCATTAGACATTCCCTTTGAGCAGAAGGTCAGGGCTGCGATGGTCAGAATTTAGCTGGAGACTCTGCAGTACAGGCTAAAGGCTACTCCAGTACACAGGTCTTCATACTAATCACTGTGGAAAAGTAGCTAAAGAAAGCAAGATCTCTAGGCGGGCGCGGTGGCTCAAGCCTGTAATCCCAGCACTTTGGGAGGCCGAGAAGGGTGGATCACGAGGTCAAGAGATCGAGACCATCCTGGTCAACATGGTGAAACCCCGTCTCTACTAAAAATACAAAAAATTAGCTGGGCATGGTGGCGCGTGCCTGTAATCCCAGCTACTCAGGAGGCTGAGGCAGGAGAATTGCTTGAACCCAGGAGGCGGAGGTTGCGGTGAGCCGAGATCGCGCCATTGCACTCCAGCCTGGGTAACAAGAGGGAAACTCCGTCTCCAAAAAAAAAAATAAAATAAAAATAAAAAATAAATAAAATAAAAAAAAGAAAGCAAGGTCTCAAAGATTAACAAGTTACAAAACTACATCAATTTTACAAAACTCTTATCTTTACAAAGCTCTTACAGCTATAGTTAATTATATTTTTATCTCATACACATTGGTAGCTAGAAACTGCCCTTTAACTTCTGCTGCCTTCTTTTATTCTTGAGGGCAGATCTCACCAATATTATTCCTTCCTTTTGACTTCCATTAAATGAAAGTACACATCTAATTAGAGAAGAACTGGCATGAATCAGAGATGTTAAAATGAGTTATTTCCATTTTTGAGACCTTCCAGAGGGGTGAAACCTATTTCAGTGGTCCCATCTGGGCTCTTGCTGTACTTTCTTAGGGTATCTGGGTTTTATTGACAACCCAGAGAATAGTTTAGGACAGTACTTATCACAATCTTTCACTCGAGCACTTTTAAAGACAGAGGAGAATTAACTAATATGTGGTAAGCCTATAGAAATAGCCCAAAGGAACACACAGTCCCACACACAGGGATACATAACACTCATTCGTCAATTCAAGGAGTTCTCCTAACATGAAGAGAACTATATTTTTGGATCAAGTCTCTCCATAAATGTCCCCTAACCTGACTGTGTCCTAATATAAAAGACAATGAGATGAAATACATAAAGAACCTGAGCCTTATATTAGATGGTCTTAGATTCAATTGGTGGCCCAATAATTTGCTACCTGAGTGGCCTTGGACAAGCAGATTGAATTGCTTAGCTTCAATATTCTGGATCTTATCATCTCATGGAGATGATAAAAATATCTTATTCCATTGGGTTATTATGAGGATTAAATCAGTGGAAAGGATGGGATTGTTCCTAAGATAGGCTCTGGTATGTTTTAGAAACTCAATAAATATTAGATTCTCCTCCTTGCATTTTTTTTCTCAGAACTTTAGAAACCAGAGGTAAGAACATCACAAAATAACAGATGACTCTGCTTACTCCTATGTGCCAAGTAGCAAAACTACCCAAAGGAACAATCTTATTTAATAAGATACTGAAATTAATTATCTTAATTAATTATCTTCAGTTAAATTAATTATCTTAAGTTCAATTAATGCAACATGGATTTGTAAATATCCAATGTATGCTCATCTTTGGTCACTGTCAAGTAAGAATGACATCACTCTTCACTTTAAACAATTGGGGGAAATTTGGTTCACAGCTTTTAGACAAGACCGTATCTTTCCCTGAGGTCATTTTATCAAGAAGATGTTTAAAAAATAAAATACTTTTACTTTCAAGAAACATAGAAAGATATGCATCTTATATGTGTGTGTGTATTTCTGTGGCTGTTGAATGTACATTATGTAAGTGTATATAAGTGTGTGTATACACACACAACACACACACACACAGAGCTGACACTTTAGCAATGCAGGGCTTATGGTTGGCAACCCTCGTGTGGTCAAAAATTTGTGTATAACTTTTAATTCCCCAAAGACTTAACTACTAATAACCCACTGTTACTGGAAGCCCTATCAATAACATAAACAGTTGACTAATATATATATTTTTTAATCTATGTGTATTATACACTACATTACAATAAAGTAAGCTAGGGAAAAGAAAATGTTATTAAGAAAATCATAAGGAAGAGAAAATATATTTACTATTTAATAGGTGGAAGTGGATCATCATAAAGGTCTTTATCCTCGTCATCTTCACGTTGTGTAGACTGAGGAGGAGGAGGGGTTGATTTTGCCGTCTCCTACGGAAGAGGTGAAGGAGGTGGAAGAGAAAGCAGGAGAGGCAGGCACAAACTGTGTAAATTTATGAAAATACTTTGTAATTTCTCTTACCTTTTGCTTCTTCATTTTCCTAAAAATATTTGTTTCTGTATGATATCAGTCCTTCTTCAACTGTTTGCTTTAGTTTCAGTGCCTACATCATAGAAGGGCCCTTGTAAAAAGAGTCAAAAGCAGTCTTGAATAACTGAAACACTTCTGCTGGATTGCCTAATGTCAGGTTGTTTTCTGGGCACTGTTTCTTCTACATCTTCTTCCTCATCATCTGGCGCTTGTTCAGACACACTCATCTTCATTGAACCTTCCGTTAATTCCTTTGGTGTTGTGGTGTTGTTTCTATTAGCTCCTTAGTTTCTCCAAGATCCATACCTTGAAACCCTTTACCCCTTGCCTTTTTTTATTATATCTGCAATCTCTTTTATGGTTGCCTTGCTTGGCTCTGTTATAAATCTGGTAAAGTCATGTACAACATCAAGAAAGAGTTTCCTTCAACAGAAATTTATTGTTTTATTTATTGACTTGATGGCTTTCATAGTCTTTCTATAACAATGGTGGCATCTTCAACAGTGTAATCCTTCCAAACTTTTATGACATTCTCTGTACTGGGGCTTTCATCAGCAATGTTGACAATCCTTTCCTTAGAGTACCAGGTGTAATGAGCCTTAAAGGTCCTTATGGCCCCTGATCTTGAGGCTGAATTACAGATACTGGTTGTGGGGGCAAGTAGATCACTTCCACACCTGTGTTGTTGAAATTATGACATTTTGAATGGCCAGGGGCATTGATCAATATAAATAAATCTTTAAAAGGCAGTCTCTTACTGGCAAAATACTTCCTGACTTCAGGGACAAAGCATCAGTGGAACTAATCGAGAAAGGGGGTTCTTATTGTCCAGGCCTTCTTGCTGTCCATCAAAAACGCGTTCAGTTGGTGTTTATCCTTTCCCTTCAAGGCTTTTAGGTGAGCAGCTTTACAGATAATGGGAGTCTTAATCATAAATGCTACTGCATTTGCACAAAATGGTAGAGTTAGCATATCCCGTTCTGCCTTAAATCTTGGTGCTTGCTTCTCTTCCTTATCATTTAATGTCCTTCATGGCATATATTTCCAGAATAGAGCACTTATGTCTGCATTTAAAACCTGTTCATAATGAGGACACCTGGACACAGAGAGGGGAATGGAACATCACATACCGTGGACTGTTGGGCTGTGAGGGACTAGGGGAGGGATAGCATTAGGAGAGATACCTAATATAGATGATGGGTTGATGGGTGCAGCAAACCACTATGGCACATGTATGCATATGTAACAAACCTGCACATTTTGCACATGTATCCCATTAAAATATAATTTTAAAAAAGTAATAGAAAAACAAATACAGAAAAAAAAAACTGTTCATGCAGATATTCTTTCTTCTCAATAATTTTTCTTAATGGTATTCAGGTACCTGTCTGCTGCCTCTTGTCAGAAGAAGCTGCTTCTCCAGTTTTCTTGATATTATTAAAGCCAAACTTTATCTAAAATTATTAAACTATCCTTTGCTGGCATTAGATTTGCCAGCTCTAGATCCTTCACCTTCCATTTGCTTTAAGTTGTCATATAATGGCTTCACTTTTTTCAAATCATATTAGTGTCTAGGTATGTCTTTCTTAGAGCAATCCCATATTTACATAAAAATGACATTTTCAATATGAGGTAAAATCTGTATTTCCCCAAAAGTACAACATTTTCATGCCTGCTGGCATAGTTACAGCAAAGGCTTTATGAATTTCTTTATATTTTTTTACAGAGGTCTTTGTACTGGATTCATTTATCTTGAATGGCAGCAAACCATGGCTGCAGACCTCAGTCTAAGGTATGTATCAAGAAATTCAACTTTGTATTGTAGCGTCATCACTTTTCTATGCTTCTTGGGAGCATCACTAGTGACACTTTGTATGGTCCCTTGGTGTTATTCAAGGTTCACTAACCATAATAAAAAATACGTGAGAACAGCAAGCAGTCACTCTACTGTGATTCACAATTTACTAAAGTGACTGCTTACACAGCGGTAATTAGCATCACGTGACATTTTCAGTAGACATTTGCAACATTTGAGCTCACTGCAATAGCAACAGGAGGTGACTATAAAATTATTAGGGTAGTACAATGTGTACCTCATTTTGTGTAGTTATGATTTAATGCTATATCTTTCTGTTTGTATTTATCTTGACTACTAGTGGCACCATGAATGGTCTATAAGTGTTTGTGTGCATAAGCTTTAATGAATTTTAACTTTAGGTAATAGATTTGTATGCATTTTATGATAGTAAATGGTAAAATAGATTAGTATCTACATATATTTTTTGCATTCATGACATACTTAGCTTTTTCTTACTTTTTGTCAACATTTCTAGGCTAAGCAGTTCATCTGTAAGTTTTTTAAAATTCTTGCAAATCTCCATACAAATTTCTAGTATACTTATTGGAAAACCTCCATGCATAAATGGACCCACACCGTTCAAACCCATGTTGTTCAAGAATCAGCTGTATTTCCATTTGGATTTCTCTGTTTTTTCCTTCATCTTGGCTTACCCTTACAATACATATGAGGTTCACCACAACATTAAGATCAAAGTTGATCTTAGAAATACACCAAGCTTCATTCTCTTGCTAAGTACTGTGATTATACAACTGTAGCTCTTGTCCCTGGAAGCCAGCTAATTAGTTAATGGCCAACAGTTTTAGCAAGAAACAAGAAACTCTGAAATGCATTGACTACAACTGCTAATACTGAGAATAAGGAGGATGCAGTTGGCAGGAAGACAAAATAAACAACCTACCACAATTGCGGAAATATTTTTAATCTCAAAATATAGACTTTCCTAATTCATGGCAAAAGTTAATAGGGCAGCATACTAGGTAAAAATCCTTAGCAAAACTCATAATCAAGATGCCATCAGTTATATTGAAAGTGACTCTTCTGGCCAGCAGATGCCACATATCCCTGTTTATTCAAGTGTGGCCTAAGGATTATCTTAGTGAGAATTTCTTAGTTGACTTAAAAATGCAGATTCTGCCAGGCACAGTGGGTTATGCCTGTAATCCCACCACTTTGGGAGGCTGAGTTGGGCGGATCACAGGGTCAGGAGTTTGAGACCAGCCTGGCCAACATAGTGAAACCCCATCTCTACTAAAAATACAAAAATTAGCTTGGCATGGTGGCGTGCACCTATAGTCCCAGCTACTTGGAAGACTGAGGCAGGAGAATTGCTTGAACCAGGGAGATGGAGGTTGTGGTGAGCCAAGATCGTGCCACTGCACTTGAGACTCCATCTAAAAAAAAAAAAAGGCAGACTCTATGACCTAACACCAGACATACTGCATCAGCAACTCTATGGGTGGTTCTGAAGTTGCTAAAGTTTGAGGACCTCAGCAACGAACAGGTAGTTAACTAAACTATGGCCATTTGGATCTCATTTCTTTGTACTTTCTTTACCATTGACTTGTTTTTTCACTTTGTTATGTGATATGCTTATCCAAGTCTTCTCAGAAATCAGAAGGTGCCCAAGGTTTTGAGATCATTTCCAGGTTTTGAGATCCCACTATAAAAATAATGAAATATCAAAACAGGGTTACAAAAGTGGGTAAAATTATCGTTGGTTTGATTTAAAATCAGTTAACACATTAATAGCATTTTCATACATTAGTAAAACCACTTAATATCTGTCATAAAAATTAGATATCATTGGCCATAGCAACAAGAATTATATATTACTCAGAAATAAATTGAACAAAAGATGTGTAAAACCTGAATGGAGAAAATCACAAATAACTTTTGAAGAGCAAAAGAAAAAGATCTGAGTAAACTGACAGTGGGATGGGAAAATTCATTATTGTAAATATGATAATGTCCACTAAAATTAATTAACTCAGTGCAATTTCTATCTGAATTTCAAGGAAATTTTGGGGGGAATTTTACCTAGTGATTTTAAATGAATATAAAATAAAGACAACATAAAAAATAATAAAGTAGGAGTATATACTCTAACAGAGATTATGTCTAAGTATTCTGCTTCAGTAACTGAAACAGTGTGATATTGGTTAATGAATAGGCAAATAGATAAATGAAATTGAATCAACCTGTATGCCCATCAATGACAGGTTAGATAATGAGAATGTGTTTCATATACAACAGAATACTAAGCAGCCATAAAAATGAACGAGTTTGTGTCTTTGCGGGAACATGGATGGAGCTGGAGGCTATTACCCTTAGCTAATGAACACGGGAACAGAAAACCATATACCACCTGTTCTCACTTAGAGGTAGGAGCTGAATGATAAGAACTGTGAACACAAAGAAAAAAACAACAGACACTGGGGTCTACTTAAGGGTGGAGGGTGGAAAGAGGGGGAGGAGCAGAAAAGATAACTACTGGGTACTGGGCTTAACACCTGGGTGATGAAATAGTATGAACAAACCTCCCATGTGACACATGCTTACCTATGTAGGAAACCTTGACATGTTGAATTAGTGTGGCCATCGTAAAACAGTATGGAGGTGTCTCAAAAAATTAAAGATAGACCTACCATATGGCATAGCAGTTCCTGTTCCTCTGTTGGGTATATACCCCAAAGAAATGATATCAGCACCTCTTAGAGATGTCTGCACTAATACATTCATTGCAGCATTATTCATAATAGCCAAGATATGGAAACAACCTAAGTGGTGAATGAATAAATGAAGAAAGAAATCATCACACACACACACACAGACACACACACACATGCATTTCACCTTATTGCTTGTTTTCTTTGCTGTGCTAGGGTCTCTTTCCTAGATGTTCATATTTTCACTGTAACCTCATGTGGCAGAAAGGATGAGTGATCTCACTGGGATATCCTTTACAAGGGTACTAATCACACACACAGACACACACACACACACAATCATTATATATATATATATATATATATATATATATATATAATATATCCATGTGTGTGTGTATATATATAATTACTGTATATATCTATATCTATATAGATATACACATACAAACAATAATTTTTTTTCAGCCTTACAAAAGGAGCACTGCCAATTGCAAAAACATAGATGAATTAGGAGAACATTATGCTACACGAAATAAGCCAGACATGGAAAGAAAAATACTTTATGATGTCATTTATATGGAGAATCTAAACAAAGCAGTTAAAGCTATAGGAGCAGAGAGTTGAACAGTGATTACCAGGTGCAAGGGGGGAAGGAAATAAGAAGAAATAGGTCAGAAAGTACAAAGTTGCAGTTGTATAGGATGAATAAGTCTGGAGAGGTAATGTACAGCATGAGATCTATAGTTAATAATATTGTATTGTACACTGAAAATTTGCTAAGAGTAGACTTTAGGTGCTCTTACCACAGCAAAAGTAGCTATGGAAGGTGATGAATATGTTAATTTGACAGTAGCAACCATTTCACTATATAAATGTATAACAAAACATCATATTGTATACCTCAAATATATACAATAAAATAAAGACAAAACAAAATCTATTACGTGTATTAGAGTGAAGTCACTTCATCAAAATAAAACAAAAACATAAAACCTAAATGTATATTAACAGATGAAAGATAAAGAAACTGGTATATATCTAACAAAATATTATTCAGCCCTATAAAAGGAGAAAATCCTATCATATGCCACAACATGGATGAGTCTTGAAGACATTATGCTAAGCTAACAAGCCAGTTACAAAAAAAGACAAATAGTGTGTAATCCCATCTCATGAGGTATCTAAAATAGTCAAATTCTTAGAAACAGAAAGTAAAATGGTGGTTGCCAGGACTAGGGGCAAGAAAAAAAAGGAAGAGTTATTGTTCAATGTGTATAGAATTTCAGTTTTATAATAAGAGTAATTTCTAGCAATTTATTATAAAACAGTGTCCATGTAGTCAACACTTCTATCATAAAACAGTATGGAGGTTCTTACAAAATTAAAAATAGAACTACCATATGGCCTAGTAATTAAAATAATTAAAAATAATTATTACAGGCTGGGTGCGGTGGCTCAAGCCTGTAATCCCAGCACTTTGGGAGGCCGAGGCGGGTGGATCACGAGGTCAAGAGATCGAGACCATCCTGGTCAACATGGTGAAACCCCGTCTCTACTAAAAATACAAAAAATTAGCTGGGTATGGTGGCGCGTGCCTGTAATCCCAGCTGCTGGGGAGGCTGAGGCAGGAGAATTGCCTGAACCCAGGAGGCGGAGGTTGCGGTGAGCCGAGATTGTGCCATTGTACTCCAGCCTGGGTAACATGAGTGAAACTCCGTCTCAAAAAAAAAAAAAAAAATTATTACAGTAATTTTTAAATTATGTGTTTTCTACCACAGCAAAAAATAGATATATCATGAATAAAAATTATTTTGTATTTTAAATATTTAATTTAATGCTTTTGTCATATGCATGCATGCAAGTAAACTTTATCTCTGTCTTTCTGGTCTCCCTGTTTTTGTCTATCTCTCTGTCTGATGCTGTATCTAGCTAATCAAAATTTTAGTGGTGAGATACCATCTCACACCAGTCAGAATTGCTACTACTAAAAAGTCAAAAAACAATAAATGCCGGTGAGGATGCAGAGAAAAGGGAACACTTGTACACTGTTGGTGGGAGTGTAAATTATTTCAGCCATTGTGGAAAGCAGTATGGTGATTTTTCAAGGAGCTGAAAGTAGAACTACCACTTGACCCAGCAATCCCACTACTGAGTATATACCCAGAGGAATGTAAATCATTCTACCATAAAGACACATGCACATGAGTGTTCATTGCAGCACTATTCACAATGGTGAAGACATGAAATCAACATGTATGCCCATCAATGACAGGTTAGATAATGAGAATGTGTTTCATATACAACAGAATACTAAGCAGCCATAAAAATGAACGAGTTTGTGTCTTTGTGGGAGCATGGATGGAGCTGGAGGCTATTACTCTTAGCAAATGTACACGGGAACAGAAAACCAAATACCATCCTGTTCTCACTTAGAGGTAGGAGCTGAATGATAAGAACTGTGAACACAAAGAAAAAAACAAGAGACACTGGGGTCTACTTAAGGGTGGAGGGTGGAAAGAGGGGGAGGAGCAGAAGAGATAACTACTGGGTACTGGGCTTAATACCTGGGTGATGAAATAGTATGTACAAACCTCCCATGTGACACATGCTTACCTATGTAACAAACCTTGACATGTACCCCCAAACCTAAAATAAAAGTTTAAAACTAATAAACAACAAAAATATTTTAATAGTGCAAAAATCATAAACCAGCATTGTAGAACTGCCCCTGCTTTCTTCATTCCTCTGCCAATGGACTAGACATTTCAGTGTAGCAACTGTTTTTGCTTCTCTGGGGAGACAAATATCTGTGTTACAGAAATCTGTTAACAGGCTATTACTGTTAATAAGAGTGAAGCACTTTGGCATCAATAATTTAGCCATTTAGGTTTTCAATATTGCTTGTAGAAAAATAGACTTGACCTTTGTCCAAGGGCTGCTGATTCAGACTTTTTAATGACTTCTCATTTATTCCATTCCCAACGCAATTCCATGACTATGCAATAACTTCAACATCTCCAAAGCAGAATTGTAGAGATTATTTTACAGAGAACTGAGATTTGCAAGGATATACATGGTGATGATTCAGAGCAGGACATACAAAAGCAATAAAAAGTTTTTCTACAACTTATGTACCCTTTTGTATAATTTCTTCCTAATTGGCCCCCTATGGCTATTTGAACATATTACCACAAATGATTTGACACTACTCCCATTGAGAAGTGGGATCTGTGTTTCTTTCCCCAGAATCTGAGTGGGTATGTGTCTGCTTTACCAACAAAGTATGATGAAAGGAGACTAGAAGCCTTCTGAGGTTAGGTCATAAAAGACCCCGATGCTTCTTCCTTGTTCAAGGGAATGGCCCTCTAGAGCACTCAGGCTCCACTGATACCACATGCTGTACAAAAGCCATGACTTGTGAAGAGGCTATAGCATGTATGCATGCTTTCTGGAAGACAGCATCAGTTGAGCCCAACCTTTAAGTCATCGCACTACAGGTACCAGTTGTGGAGAAAAGGTCAGCTCTGGGGCTAGCTAGTAGCCAAACACTCACAGCAGCAGGTTTCCATGGTCATACGGTGCACTAGTCAGTTTTCACACTGCTGTAAAGAAGTACCTGAGACTGGATAATTTATAAAGAAAAGAAGTTTAATTGACTCACAATTCCACATGGCTGAGGAGGCCTTAGGAAACTAGTAATCACAGCGAGAGGTGAAGGGGAAGCAAGGACTTTCTTCACATGGCAGGAGGAGAGAGTGTGTATCAGCACAGGAAAAACTCCCATTATAAAATCATCAGACCTTGTGAGAATTCACTCACTATCATGAAGATAGCATGGAGGAAACCACCCCGCTTATCCAGTCACTTGCCACCAGGTCTCTCCCTAAACACCTGGGGATTACAATTAAAGCTGAGATTTGGGTGGTGACATGAAGCCTAACCATATCATATGGTCATAGGTTTTTGCAACATTTGCAAAAGTAAAATTTTAATTCAATCTGAAAAATAAAAATCTGTGTGTATTGTGTTCCAATATTGTATGTAGGAATTAATTTTTTTCTAAGAGAAAGCCCCTGGATCTTCAAGGTAAGTATTACAACCTCTTTTTGTTACTGTAAGTAAGCAGACATGAGCAAGGCAGGAGAGGGCCCAGGCAACCAGGAACATCAGATGACCATCAAGTGATGGTCAATAACTTTCTCTTTAAAATAATAATTGGTTGCAGCCAAGCCAACTCCAGGGAAAAGCAGTCTCCCAATAGATAGAAAAAAACTAAAACTGGTGATTAGCAGCTTCCTGATAAGATTTTAGAAGTCCTGCAAATGGGCTCAAACATGTGCACTAAAAGGCAAAATGGCAGAGTTTAACTGGTATATGACCTAGGATGTTTGACTGGCAACACCTCAAGTGAGCATGTGTACAAGTCCAATAAACACACTGCACATGTGGACCCTCCCAAGTGCTGGCAGTTCACTGAGCATGCAGACAGCCCACTCCAAGGGAAGAATCATGGGAGAAGGAATGCAAGACCCTGGAAGCATGCCAACATATGAAACCTCAAGTCAAAAGGTCAAATTGTGTATCTAATCTCTCAAGTAGCCTGCTTGGCACAATTCCAAGTGTACTTTACTTCCTTTTGTTCCTGCTCTAAAGCTTTTTGACTCCTGCTCTAAAACTTGCCTCAATTTCTCACTCTGCCTTATGCCTCTTGGTTGAATTCTTTCTTCTAAGGAGGCAAAAATTGAGGTTGCCACAGACCTGTATGGATACATCTATTTGCCAAAATTGTTCCTACAGGTGACAATATTACATATAGGAAATAAACTCTAAGATCAGCAAATGGTTCTCCTAATGGAGCAGAAGTAAGTAAGCGTAGGAACAGGGTTTCAACCCCAATTTTTATTACTGCAGAGTTTATCACCTTCACAGAATGCTGTCATTTAAAAAACAAATAGAGAAAAAATGGAAACAAGTATCCATGAATGCTGTATATAAACATTTATGTGTATTTTTATCAGGTATATTGAAATACTAATATTCAGGACTATTCCATTTTCATTTTCAAACCCTCAAGTTTTGGACTTTTGATATTGCAGTGACTAGTTAAAAGAACACTGCACAAAAAAGGAATCTTGAGGTAGTTGGCATGAACTGGAAGCTGGCTGGGTTGATTTTCAGGAGTGATGGGATGAACTAAAGGCTGACCTTCACTGGTTTGACAGACTGGAAGTAGATTGCTTTAATTAGATGAGAAGAAAAATGAAAGAAAGGCTGCCTAAGGTGAATTGGGGTTGGGGAAAGGGGAGGAGACATAGATAAAAGTACCTTATACCAGAGGTCTCTAATGCCCCAAACCCCGCCCCCTGGGCTGCGGACTGGCCCATGGCCTATTAGGAACCAGGCCCCACAGCAGGAGGTGATTGGTGATGGGTGAATGAGCATTACTGCCTGAGCTCCACCTCCCGTCAGATCAGCGGAGGCATTCGATTCTCACAGGAGCACGAACCCTATTGGGAACTGCACACGCAAGGGATCTAGGTTCTGTGTTCCTTATGAGAGTCAAACTAATGCCTAATGATCTGAGGCGGAAGAGTTTCATCCCAAAACCAACCCTCCCAACCTTCTGGGAAAAACTGTCTTCCACAAAAGCGGCCCCTGGTGCCATAAAGTTGGGGGACTGCTGCCCTACACAGCTAAAGATCTACACCCAGCCTAGTGGTTGAGTCAACATAAACCTGAGGTGGAGGTAGGGGATGAGAGGGAAGCAGCTACAGTCAAGGCAGCATGAATACCCACATTCCTGCCATACAATACAGTTGATCATCTTCCTGAGGCACCTACCAATGCCCAGTGCCCTGCCCCAGATAGAGGAAGCTAGGGATGACCCAGGCACAGAGGCAGCAGCAGGGCCATTGTTGGAGGAGCGGCCCAGGGCTTTTCTGAATCAGGCACACATTTTCTGGTTCTTGACAATCCCAAAAAGGAGATGTTTTGCAATCACACACAAAATGCAGGGAGAGGGAAATTGTGATGTCCCAAAACCTTAACTCCTAACACCCCCAAACGTGTTTTTCAGACAGGTGGAGGATGATGGAATGTCTGAGACACTGAAGACCTCTTGTTTTTCTTGACCAACCCTACCTCCGTGCCTGGAAAAACAGGGTCAGTTTCCTGAATCTTAACACAGCACTGCATTTTTGCATTCTTCTCTCCAGAGGGAAGGATTAGATCGGCCACCCCTTGCTTTATACCAGGGATCTTGAGAGATCGGAGAGTTTTATGGGCAATAATCCACCCCCAATTTTTTTGTAACTCCAGTTTTATCAGCTGATCCTGAAGAGAACTCCATAGTTCTCTGCTTCTTTTTGTCTTCTTGAGCCACATGTAAAAGCCTAGGATTTTGCCCAGAGTTTGGAGTAAGCATAAATTCTGTGATAGTCTCTACAGATTAGGATTTGACCAAGAGGTTAGTTGTCAAAAGGTTCTCAATAAACAGAGAGTAGTGCTGTATTATACAGAATTTGAAGAGAGAAAATTTTTTCCAAGCTTCAAGTCAGGGCAACAGGCAGAATGAGAATGCAAATTTCAGACTCTTAGCCCAGATCTGCCTAATCTAATTTAAAATGCATTTATTATTGATTTACCTTAAGGGGAAAAGAGTACAATACATAACAAGTCTCCCTTTGCCAATTAAGACATCAAAGATATAAAAAGGCAACGCTGGGGAAAGCTTTAAAAATTAACAATGCTGAAATGAAGAAGAATGTTTTTAGGTATTTCCATGTGTGTTTTTGCACCAAGCTGATATATGCTAAGTCTTGGGAAGCTCTAAAAGTGTCAGGATTATAGATGAACTTAACACAATGTTGTAATAAGTAATATTCTCAAATATCTTTTATTTCAAGGGGTATTTGAAATGATAAATGCCAAATAAATTGTCCTATTTTCTATAAGAATGGTTCAGTCAGAGCCACCACTAACCTACAGAGTGGCTTTCTGGGAATTAGAAAATAGTGTCCCCTGTGGGTGAAGGCAGCCCATGTGGCACCCAGCTGGCGATGGGCAACAAAAGCTGGTTTCAGCTTCTCATTTGGCATCAGGGCATTGTTGCAGAGCAATATGCAACAGCTCTGGTTAAGTTAAAATAGGTTAGGAAATTACTCCTGAGTGGATAAAACTTAGGTGTGAAGAACTTTCTTGGTTCTGTAGAAAGTTTTATGAATGCCAGCCTTGAACATATTACCTTATGACTGTGTCTCTAGTCCTCAAATAATTTCTCACACTAACTTAAGAAAATATTGATCCAAGTCCATGGAAAAAGAGACTCAGGGCCAAGGCATAGGCTTGCAGTGTCCTGATCAGTTATTCATTTACCTCTCAATAAATATTTCACGAAATGGAATTTGGATTATCTTGGGTAATTTGCTGGCTTTTATATATAAAAGTGACTCCCTTGAAAGAGGCTATCACACAAATTTTACATTTCATTAGTGTTGCCTTTGCTAATGTGTTTTCAAAACAGGAGGGAAAATGTAATCCTCCCTCCATCTGGAATTTCAAGTAGAACATGAGGAAGAGTTGAACGTGCAGAGTAAAACTCAATGTTAAAAGTAATGTGAATGGATGAATAGCTGATACTTTAATGGTTCTTTGGGGGCATATTTTATCCCTGTAAAATAATGCATAATTATTATAAAACGTGCAGACAATACAAAATTTGTATGGTAACAAAGGAAACTCCTCTGCACCATTTCCCAAATCCTACTCCTCTCATCAGAGGAAAGTGCTATTAAATGAATGAATACTTTTAGATTTTTTTCTAAGAAATTACACACACGTCTTTAGATATCATCTAAGTAAGCATTTGTATTAAAGTAGAACCGTACATATGCAAAAGTATACATATCGTAATTCATAGCTCAATAAATTATTACAAAAAGTGAACACCAATATAATCATCACCCAAATCAAGAAACAGAACATTATCAGTTCCTCAAAGGCTCCCAAATATTTCCTTTCAATTTATTTATAATTTTTGTATATAAATATAACAATAAGGTATACATTTTTGTGCCATTTACTTTTCTACTTAAGATTTTTATGCCAAGAACATATATATTTGTTATACCACTGTATAATTTTCCTTATGGACTTCATATAAGTTATATTGCCTTATATACAGACATTCGATTTATTAAATTGATCTTCGAAATTTTAAGCTGAGAAGTTTCAATTCTTTATTTTACCAAAATAAAAATTTTTCCTTTGAATCTTTATTTTACCAAAAAAAAAAAAACCAATATTGCTAACAAGCAATTTTTCAGACATAAGAGTGCAATAACCCACAGATCAATAAAAGACTTCCAGAAGCCATTCATGGTTTCCTGAGTGATCTTTGTAAATACTGCTTAGATTGACGGGACAAGTAGGATTTTCTTGATTCCTTGTCTCTCCCTCTCTCACAGGGGAAAGTGTGGCTGGCCAGGGCCTGAAGAAGGCTAACTAACTCATGCTGCAGGTTGAATCCTGGAGCCAGTACTGTCTGGGGAAAAAAGACATTCTGATTTGTAGCATTTGCCAAATGCTGTGATACCTATACTGCCACTGTGATTGATTTCAAGTGACCAACTTGATGTCACTGAACATAGAGTTGGACAAGATACAAATAATTAGCTCTTAAGAGTGGTTGCAAGATGCCTCCAACATGCCCCTGCCTGGGGTACAGCGGGAAGAGAGCAAGTGTAATCACGTGATGGGTTCTTTCTGACCATTGCACAGACAAAATCAGCTCACTGGGACCATGGCGTTGTAGTAGAAGAAGAGTTTAATTGACACAAGGCTGGCCAATGCTGGAGAACTGGAGTTATCACTGAGGTTTTCAAGGGTAGTTAGTGAGCCAGAGAGTAGGGAATGGGTGCTGTTGATCAGTTGGGGATGTTATCACAGGAGTGTGAGAAACAGCCCTCCTGTGCTGTCCATCTCTGACTGGGGCCACAGGACTGGTTAAGTCACTAACCAGGAGTCCCGGTGAGGTCAGCTGATCTTCAGAAATGCAAAAGTCTGAAAAGACATCTCAAAAGGCCAGTCTTAGGTTCGGCCATAGTGATGTTATCTACAATAGTAATCGGGGACGTTATAAATCTTCTGAATTCCAGAACAATGGCTGGTTATTTTATTATTTATGCCATCTTTGCAGTCTCCTTCCCTAATCCTGTCCTTGTGCCTATTCATTAGTTTTACAAAGGTGGTTTAATTTTAGGAAGGACTACTATTATACTTCCTTAAGGTTAAACCATAAACTAAGTTTCTCCAAAAGTTAGTTTGGCCTGTACCCAGGAATGACCAAGGATAGCTTGGAGTTTAGAAGCAAGATGGAGTCAATGATGTCAGATTATTTTTACTGTTGTAATTTTGCAAAGGTGGTTCACAAGGAAAAGCAAGAAAAAGCCACATGAACCATGAGTGAGTGCTTGTTTAAAATAGAAAATAAAATAATAATAACAAAAGGAGCAGAATGGAGATCTGAAATAATTTTCAATGGTAAATTGAAATGAAGAAATTCCTTGGGCATTGCTTTGAACAAGAGTGGAGTGTCGAAGGAGTGCCTTTGTGTTCTAATTGGTCACTTGATACATGGTACATGAGTGCTTGAGTGTCCAACTCAACAGGTCAATTTTAACTAACAATATAATAATCATGGGTTATAGAGGAGATATGTATATTGTGGAATTTTCCTTCTTCTTGCCTGTGTCAGTCAGCAGAGAGAAGGAATAATCCCCATGCCCCAAACACAAAGCAGAAATTGAGACAGGGCAATTGGATAGAGAGTTTCTCCAAACTAACTGCCTTTAGTTGAGACAAATTTATTTTGTGCATACCATGTACCAAGGACCATTCCTGGTGTTCAAGGAAACTGGTAATCAAGACAAAGAAAGTTAATAAAGAGAGCCTTGAAAAGTAAAGCAAGATTGGGAAAGGGAAGAATACTCATTTAGCACCTTGCTGTTAAAACATGATGCTATCAGAAAAACCCATCTAGACATTGGCTTAAGCAAAGACATCATGACGAAGAACCCAAAAGCAAAAGCAACAAAAACAAAGATAAATACATGGGACTTAATTAACTGAAAAGCTTTTGCACAGCCAAAGAAAAAATCAGCAGAGTTAATAGACAACCCACAGAGTGGGAGAATACTTAACAAACTATGCATCCAACAAAGGACTAATCTCCAGAATTTACAAGGAACTCAAACAATTCAGCAAGAAAAAACCAATAATCCCATCAAAAAGTTGGCTAAGGACATTAATAGACGATTCTCAAAAGAAGATATACAAGTAGCTAACAAATGTATGAGAAAAATACTCAGTATCACTAATTATTAGGGAAATGCAAATCAAAACCACAATGTGAGACCACTTTACTCCTACAATGGGCATAATCAAAAAAATAAAAAAAAACAATAGATGTTGGTATGGATGTGCTGAAAAAGGAACACTTTTATACTACTAGTGGGAATGTAAACTAGTACAACCACCATTAAAAATAGTGTGGAGATTCCTTAAAGAACCAAAAGTAGAGCTACCATTTGATTCAGCAATCCCACTACTGGATATCCACTCTTAAGTTAAGAAGTCATTACACACAAAAAATACTTGCACATGCATGTTAATAGTTGCACAATCTAGAATTGCAAAAATATGGAGCCAACCCAAAGGCTCCTCAATGAGTGTATAAAGAAAATGTGACATATACATGGTGTGTATATGTATATGGCATATATTTCATGATACACACACACACACACACACACACACACAAACACACACACACCATGGAATACCACACAGCCATAAAAGGCAATGAAATAATGGCATTCACAGAAACCTGGATGGAATTAGAGACTATTATTTTGGTGAAGTAATTCAGAAATGGAAAACCAAATATTGTATGTTCTCACTCATAAGTGGGAGCTAAGCTATGAGGACCCAAAGGCATAAGAATAATACAATGGACTTTGGGGACTCTGGGGAAAGGGTGGGAGGTGGGTCAGGGATAAAAGACCACACATTGGGTACAGTGTACACTGCTTGGGTAATGAGTACATCAAAATCTCAGAAATCACCACTAAAGAGCTTACCTATGTAACTAAACACTACCTGTTCCCCAAGAACCTATTGAAACAAATAAATAACATGTTGTTAGACTGAGTGAGGGAGCAACTGATGGAGAGTGTAGAGATTTAAAGCCTTCGAAGCAAGACATAAAATCCAGAAGACAGAAAAAAACTGAGAAATTTGATCCATAGATAAAACTTTCAAGTTTAAAATGTATACTGTCAACTAAGTCTAACAAACACATCTTTCATACTGAAAGGGTCATTCTCCTGTTGATAGCTCTCATTAACTCTATTAGTTTTCTATCACTGCTATATTCATTTGCCAGGGCTAATATAACAAATATCACAGACTAGGTGGTTTAAACAGCGGAAGTTCATATTCTCACAGTTCTGGAGGTTGGAAGTCCAAGATCCAGGTGCCAGTAGGGTTAATTTCCAGTGAGGCCTCTCTTCCTGTTTTGGAGAGAGCTCCCTTCTTGCTATTTCCTTACATGGCCCTTTCTCTGGGGTCTTTTCTCTAAAAATAGTCACTTTGGAGATCAGAGATTTAATATATGAATTTTGTAAGGATGCAATTCAGTCTGTAATGCTGCCATAAAAATTTATGCAAACTTAGCAGCTTAAAACAACACAAAATTATTATCACAGTTTTGTGAGTCATAAGTCTGCACTGGCTCAACCAGGTTTGTTTCTCTGCTTGGAGTTTCACAAAGATGAAATTATGGCACTGTCTTGCTGGACTCTTATCAAGAGGCTATCTTTTCAGTCAAAAGAAGATCCATCCTAAGTAGTGGATTAGTTTTTAGTCAATTTCTTTCATCAAGTGATATTATAGGCTGGGCACAGTGGTCATTCCTGTAATTCCAACAGTTTGAGAGGCCAAGGCAGGAGGATCGCTTGAGTTCAAGACTAGCCTGGGCAACATGGTGAAATTCTTGTCTCAATAAAGCCTTCCCAGCCCAGCCAGGTTGTTGGAAGAACCCAGTTCCTTGTAGTTACCGTCCACTGTTTCCTTGCTGGTTGTAATCTAGGGGGCGCTTTTGGCTTCTAGAGGTCTCTATCAGGCCCTTGCATGTGGAACCTCCACACTGGAACCAACAACAGTGCATCAGAGCCTTCTCACACTTGGAATTTCTTTGATTTCTTGTTATGTTTTTAAGGGATCACGTGATTAGATTGGGCCTACCTATATGAACCAGGAGTATCTCCCTACTTAAGGTCTGTAGCCTTAATATCATCTGCAAATTTCCTTTTGCTATGTAATATAAAATGCTCATAGATTCCAGGAAGTAATACATGAGCATGGACATTTTTTGGACCCATTATTTAATTTACCATAATGCATCTATATTAGAGTTTCAACAATGATGAGAGAAGAATTTAATTTGTTCCTGACTTATGAGAATAACTGTAGCATTTCCTCATCAGACATGATGCTGGATTTTGACTTGAAGCGTGTGTGTGTGTGTGTGTGTGTGTGTGTGTGTGTCTGACTTCCCTGTTACATGCACATTAAAAATATTTATTTATTCCTATTTTCTATTTTTTTAAATCAGTAATGGATGTTCAACATCATCAAAGCCTTTTTGGCATTGTTAAGCTTACTTTTTATGTAATTAAGCTATTAAAATCGTGCATTCATTCTATAATATTATTTATATTAATAGTTTTCTTATCATTGAATTATTCTTGCATTCTGGACTTGTAATAAGTGCCTCAATCCATATTTTGTAACACATTTTGTATAAGCTTTTAAAATATGGTTTTCCATTTTGTTTTGTTTATTAAATTTTCTTGTCATTGGGATGAATCCTTTCTCTCTGTTTTCCGGAACTGTTTGCTAGTTACACTAGTTATCTGTCCTTTAAGAATTTAAAAGAACTGATCTGCAAAACCACTAGGGCTTGGCACATTTTGAGGGAGAATTTCTTTGATCATTTTCTTAATTTTTTCCCTCTTTTTTGGTCAGTTTATTTTTCATATTAAACATCTATATACATACATTGAATGCATATGGTATACATCAGTATTTAAAGGTTTTAATGTGACCAGTGGACTTGCTTCTTGCCCACTGTCTTTTCTGCGTGAGATTGATGATACTTATACTCACATGGGGACAAAATACGTCTAAACTGTTTTACTGATTCATAGTAGAGAAACATGTCTCTCAGAAGCGTGTTCATGGTAATGGAAATGAGATGTTAAAGAAATTTCATCAAGTTATTGGTATTAACTTTTAACTTTCCTAAAAGGATGAAAATGAAGCTATATTTCCAAAATTTATCTTGAATTTTTCATTTGTATTCAATTCTAACAACTTATTCTTTAAAGTTATAAATTTATAATACCTCTTTTTAAAAGGTTTAGTTACTTTTTTATTGAGACACAATTTCACCATGTTGCCCAGGCTAGTCTTGAACTCAAGAAATCCTCCTGCCTTGACCTCCCAAAGTGTTGGGATTACAGAAATCAACCACTGTGCCCGCCTATAATATCACTTGATAAAAGAAATGGACTCAAAACTAATCTGCTACCTAAGGTGGATCCTCTTTCGATGGAAAAGAAAATTCAAAATATCTTGTCAAATTTGGAAGGTATTTAGCATGATAACCTTTTGCAAATGTGTAGTGTTCAGATCACTAACCTACTTCATGCTTAATTATTATTAAATTACAGAATATGTAACAATGATCTATAGAAACTATTCTTCCAACCTATAAGCTTTCATTTTTGCTCTTATGTTATATCTGCAATTGAAAAATATACTGCATTTTCTTGCCACATGGGTATTAAAATTGTAAACAATGCAGAAAAAAAATATTGCATTTTCTTGTCACATGGAAGTATTAAAATTGTAAGCAATATTAGAAAAAAGAAAATCTGTCTATTTTGCATCTTTAAAATGTTGAACCCAAAATATAAAGATATTTTTTCATAGCTCAAACATTCTCAACTGAGTTTCTTCCCCTCAATAATCATCTATGTCATTATGTAATAACAGTAATTTATGATCAACAATCATGGTAAATTTTTACATAATTTACAATTTTTACTGAATCAGTAAGCGTACTGATTAGGTCAGCTGACGTTCTCAATGAAGGAAGCAATATGTTGATGTATAGCATAGCATAGCCTCTTATCCTGGAATGTTTTCCTGTCATTGCAGCTGCATCACCAAATCATCCTCCTATATGGAATTTGCATTCCAAACCACATTTGTTGACAAAAAATAGACGATTAAAATGAAAATGATGACAAAATATAACAAGTTATAAAAGAAATAAATGCTCACGTGCCGGGCATGGTGGCTCACGCTTGTAATTCAAGCACTTTGGAGGCCAAGCAGGTGGATCATCTGAGGTCGGGAGTTCAAGACGAGCCTGGCCAACATGTTGAAACCCTGTCTTAAAAAAATATATAAAATAAAATAAAATAAAATAAATGCTCACATTTTTCTCATTATGTGAATACATTGCATTGCAGTTGATACATCTTAAAATATCACAAGTTGTAATACACATTAATTTTCTTTTAGACTATTTTTAATAGAATTAATTATTCCATGCCCTGATCAATAGGATTTTAAACAGTTTTTTGGGGGTTGATGAGTATATCTTCATATCAGCTGCAAATAATGTGTGCCTTTTTAACATTTATATTTCTCATTTCTTTCTCTTTTCTAATTGTATTGGATAACACATCCAAAATGACATTAAACTAGAATTTTTCAGCACTAATGCCATTAGGGGTTGGACAAGATTTGTTGTGAGTGCCAGGGAGAGCTGTCCTATGCACTGCAGAATATTTAGCAGCATCCCTGGTCTCTACTCAGTAGATACCAGTAGCAAAAAAACATGGTCAAAACATGAATTGGAAGTTAGTGAGAGAACAAAGAGAATAGAATTAGAAAGTGAATATTAAAGGGCAAGATATTTGTGGAGTATAATTTATTACTTAGCCACTTTCATATTAGTTTTGAATTACAATATGTATTCACTTACTTCGAAATCAGTTATGTAGCATAATTTAATCAACCAAAAATCTGCAGAGATAAAAACTATAGCAAAAACTATCAGTTGTTAATTCTGCATGTTGGATTCTTAGCCTTTTAACTTTTAAAATATCTTTATGTTTTGTTGAATTTAATTTTTGTAATTGAGCATATATATATTTATAATAAAATAATACCACTTAGAATATTAATATACATCATATGGCAGGTGTTCCATAGTCATAATTATGTTAAAAGCTAGATCATTAGAATATTGAATAAAATATTAAAGCTCTTCATTTATGGATTATAGAAATGTCTTTCTTGTATTTTCTAAATTTTTTGCAATATATATATATTATAATGAAAAAGAAAGTTACTTTTAGAAAGGAAATTTTTTGGAAATGGACTATGATACAAAGCTCTGAGGTATGAACATGAAAGTAAATTGTAAAACAGAGTTACTATCTCTGGAAGTATTGTTGGTGACAAAAGTCTGAAAATGTCCTAAATTGCCTTATAGCTAGTTTTATCTCATAGGAAACAGAGACAATGGTTAGATTGTTTCCTATTATTAATACAAACTGGTGCCAGAACAAGCTACATAATTTTCAGGGTCCAATGCAAAAGAAAATACAGGGCCTTTTGTTCAAAACTTATTAAGAATTTCAAGATAGCAACAGCAGAGTATTAAAACTAAGTGAATGGGGCCTTCCGAATATAAGACTCTGTGCAACTGCACAAGCCACATGCCTATAAAACTAATCTTTCCAATATAGGATCATTTGTTTCTAAAAAAGAATTGGTGGGACCTGGGAAAATACATTCATTTTATGGTTCCTGGTAGCCAATGAAAGGTATGCCATAGATTTTAGAGAAATGGTCATTTTAAAAATCAGAAAAATTAAGCATGAACTCATAGCATGAATGGTAGGTCATAAAAAGACAGGGTAAAGTTAGGAAGTTCTTGAAAACTTTAATTTTCATTTCAAAATTGCAAATGAGAAAACATAGAGCAGCTATATGAAAAAAAAAATGCTGATATACACTGGCCTTCTCAGATTAGTTCAAATTTTAAAGAACTTGTTTTTGAGAGAAAAACAAGGGGATGAAACCAAAGGTGAGTGTCAGAGGGCACTATAGTTGTACAGAACAAGACCAGAATTGTCAAAGTTCAGAATGATCTGAGTCTTGCAGGAAAAGTTTCACAGACACACACACACACACACACACACACACACACACACACACACCCCTCTGGGCTCTTTGTAAGCTGTATTAAAAACAAGAGCAAGGAAAGGATGTCCCAGAAGTTTAGGAATTATAGGCATAAAATGACAAGGTCTGGATGGTAAAGTAGTAGGGATGCTTTTGCTACTGTCCAACTAGCTAGATTGTGAGAGTGCTGGGTAGGGTATAGGAGGTAGCCTGAGAAAAATTTTCTGATATATTTTCCAAAACTCTTTTCTATACTCAGTTCTTCTCAACATATCAGTGACTTACACTGAGATAAACTGGTGAATTATATGAAAGTTTCTTGAAGCTGAGAGACAGCTAGTATTTTCAGTGACAGACCATTATCTTAAACAGTCTTAATAACTAGAATCATAGATCAAATTTGATGAGTAAGAATAAATACAAAGTGCTAACATCTGGTCAAAAATACAATATGAAAGAGACGTGACTTATCAACAAAGACCTTAGGATTTAGCTTTGTCTGACATTGATCTTATTAGGGTAATCATAAATGTATGCCATTGAAAAGCAAATGAGAGGACAGTGCTGTGGTCAGATCACACCTTAAGTCCTGAGTATTCTGAGGGCCACAGTGGAAGACAGTGACATTTGTAAACTATAGCCACAAAGAAGAGCCTGAACATGTGACTAGACTAAGACATGTTGTGTATATGGGACAAGAGGAACTCTCATATCTTGCCTGGGTTGTAATCACTTTAGAAAACAGCTTGATCTTATCTTGTAAAGTTAAAGACATGCATACACTATGAGATAACATTTCTGCTCTTAAGTAACAGTTACTTGTGGGCGCCAGGATACATGATCTGAAAGGTTCCTAGCAACCTTGTGCATAATAATAAACCACTTGGAAAGTTCTCAAATGTGCCTCAACTGTAGAATGAATTAAGAAAACTTGTCATATTCAGTCAAGGGAATACAATAGAAACAAAATATAGCTACACACATCAATATGCATGAATTTTATAAAACACATGTTGAGCAAAGGAATTAAGACACAAAGAGACATATATGTGCATGTGTCCATTATACAAAGCTTAAAAAAAAACGGGCAAAATAAACTAAGCAAATTAGGGATGTATAGTTAGGTGAATAAACTACCAAAAGGAGAAAAAAAAAAAAAAAAGAAGCAAATAAGTAATTACCTCAAAAGTTAGGATAGCATTTTGACCAGGTGTGGTGGTTCACATCTATAATCTCAGCACTCTGGGAAGCCAAGGGAGGCGGATCACTTGAGGTCAAGAGTTTGAGATCAGCCTGGCCAACACAGTGAAACCCTGTCTCTACTAAAAATACCAAAATTTCAATGGGCACCCATAATCCTTACTTCTTAGGAGGCTAAGGCAGGAGAATCTCTTGAACCCAGGAGGTGGAGGTTGCAGTGAACTGAGATCATGCCACTGCACTCCAGTCTGGGCGACAGAGTGACTATGTCTCAAAAAAAAACCAGCATTTCTTCTCTAGGGAGATACAGGAAGTGAATGGGTGTATTAGAGGCTTTGAATGTGCAGGCAATATTCTGCTTGTTGTCCTGCGTAATGTTTAGACAAGTGTTTATAATTATACATTATGCTAAAACGTTTATTAGACTATACATTATATCTAATATTCACAAATTTGGAAAGGTTAAAAAAGATAAAGGCTTCACAACTGTGTGAAGATGTGAAAACATATTTCAAGGTATAAAACCTGGAAAAAAGATTCTCTGAGAGCCTGACAATTATCTTCAGTTATTTCAAAGGATATTACGCTATAGTGGAAAATTCTTTTTGTTTACTTCACACTCTTCTTTTCTCTGGGTTCTGAGACCCATTTTCCTGGAAATCACCACTTCCACTTTTCCCTCCTCACTTCATTCACATGGTTGATAGCACACATGTCAATATTGTGTGAGCCCCCCCTCACCCACCCTCCCCTCGCCCAACCCTACATAGCCACTGTGTACTAGTTGAGAAAATACCTGACTCTGATAAGTTCATAAGAGTCCATTCTCTATAAATTTAGATTCAGGATCTGATAGGGCAACTAGAATTTACTGACTGAGCTTATAAGGTAAAATATTTGACTATGTAGAAACAATTACAGAGATACTTTCTCATAAGGTACTTACTGCCAGCTGGTTGAAGGCGTGTAAGTGTGGCCTGAATGTCTAAGAAAGAAAATGTAAATGATGTTAGGTCTTATGTTTAAGTCTTTAATCCATCTGGAGTTAATTTCACCAAAAAAACCCTAGAAGAAAATCTAGGCAAAACCATTCAGGACATAGGTGTAGGCAAGGACTTCATGACCAAAACACCAAAAGCATTGACAACAAAAGCCAAAATTGACAAATGGGACCTAATCAAACTCCACAGCTTCTGCACAGCAAAAGAAACAGTCATTAGAGTGAATCGGCAACCAACAGAATGGGAAAAATTTTTTGCGTTTTCCCCTTTTGCCAAAGGGCTGTTTTCCGGATTTTCCATGAACTAAAACAGATTTACAAGAAAAAAACTAACAAGCCCATTCAAAAGTGGGCAAAGGATATGAACAGACACTTTACAAAAGAAGACATACATGAGGCCAACAAACATATGAAAAAATGCTCATCATCACTGGTCGTCAGAGAAATGCAAATCAAAACCACATTGAGATACCATCTCACACCAGTTAGAATGGTGATCATTAAAAAATCTGGAGACGACAGATGCTGGAGAGGATGTGGAGAAATAGGAACACTTTTACACTGTTGGTGGGAGTGTAAATTAGTTCAACCATTGTGGAAGACAGTGTGACGATTCCTCAAGGACCTAGAAATAGAAATTCCATTTGACCCAGCAATCCCGTTACTGGGTATATATCCAAAGGATTATAAATCGTTCTACTATAAGGACACGTGCACACGAATGTTCATTGCAGCACTGTTTACAATAGCAAAGACCTGGAACCAACCCAAATGCCCATCGATGATAGACTGGACAGGGAAAATGTGGCACATATACACCATGGAATATTATGCAGCCATCAAAAATGATGAGTTTGTGTCCTTGTAGGGACATGGATGAAGCTGGAAACCATCATTCTCAGCAAACTGACAGAAGAGCAGAAGATCAAACACCGCATGTTCTCACTCATAGGTGGGTGTTGAACAATGAGAACACATGGACACAGGGAGGGGAGCACTACACACTGGGGTAAGTTGGGGGAAAATAGGGGAGGGAAGGTGGGGGGTGGGGAGCTGGGGAGAGTTAGCAAGGGGAGAGATGCCAGATGTAGGTGATGGGGAGGAAGGCAGCAAATCACACTGCCATGTGTGTACCTATGCAACAATCTTGCATGTTCTTCACATGTACCCCAAAACCTAAAATGCCATAAAATTAAAATAAAAATAAAAAAATAAAAGAAAATGTAAATGAACAGAATATAGGAACAGTTTTGCAAAAAAAAAAAAAAACAGAAAAACTCCTGTGAAAGTTCTTAAACACACAATATAAATATATCATCTTTTTTTTCCCCATACATCCTCTTTTGCCATTAAATGCCTTTATTTAAAGATAATTTTTCCTTAAATTTAAAGCATGTCATTCATCTTTCCAAATTTCCAAGCAATACATCTGATATAAGATTAATTGTACTACATTTAGATTTAAAACTGTTACAATTATACTATGTTGTCTCTTTTATTCTGTTTAATCTCTCTCTCTCTCTCTCTCTCTATATATATATATATATATATGTGTGTGTGTGTGTGTGTGTGTGTGTGTATGCATAGAGGGAGATTAAACACATAGACAGGGATTAAAAAGAATACATATTTATATATGAATTATACCCACAAATTTATATTTTAACAAGTCTACATCACGCTTTGATCCCTATATTTTTATTTATTTCTTGAATTCAACTGTGTGAGCATGTTTGTCATTTCATGTGTTGTATCTTTACAAACTTCTAGCACCTTTTTTCTATCCTGTTGTAACTTTTAATTATTTCATTAAGAAGGAATAACGTGATTTATTAACAAACGTAATGTGCTGACTTTAAATATCAGAATTATATTTTCTGAAACAAGAAACCAACATGGTAGAACTACCACCGAATAAACAACGTTAATTGTTGGTGACAGGTTTCCTTTGGTGGATGGGCACAGAAATTCTTCAGGTCAGAACTCTCATTAATCTAATGGAAAGACTGTGGTAAAATCTAGATTGCTACTGTAATTATAAAAATTATTCCTATGTTGTGTTCTATTATTTGAAAAAGGAAAGAGAAATATTAAGAGATGGGAGAAGTGTACATTATGTGATATTCATTATTTAAAATAATCAAGTAGTTCTTTCAACTGAGGATGGAAATGTAAGGGTACTTTTTTTGCATTTTTTGAGAGAGGATCTTGCCCAGGCTGGAGTGCAGTGGTGCAATCTCAGCTCACTGCAACATCCACCTCCAGGGTTCAAGCAATTCTCCTGCCTCAGCCCCCCAAGTAGCTGGAGTTGCAGGTGCCAGCCACCACGCCCCGCTAATTTTTGTATTTTTAGTAGAGACACCATTTCACCATTTTGGCCAGGCTGGTCTGGAACTCCTGACTTCATGATCTGCCCGTCTTGGTCTCCCAAAGTGCTGCGATTACCTGTGCAAGCCACAGTGCCCGACTGCAAGGGTACTTTTTATCATGGGACTTTTTTGTAGCTGTTATTTATGGTGCAAGAGACATATTTTTCTGTTTTGACTTTTATTTATCTATTAGTAGAAAATATCCAACAGAGTATTTCAATTTAGGCAGATAACTTGAATTCTAATATTTTGCCTTCCAGCCATTATTGTCAAATAATAATTTTTTAAAAACACTCTTAAAATGGCTTGAGAATCCATAATTATTACATTGTTCTTCACAAATGAATTACACAATTGCACAGACTGTTAACATTTTTTCAATTAAATGTATTTTAAATTTTTCTAGGATTATTATTTAATATCTGAAGTTTAAAAATACTCAAGTGGAAAGAGAGGAAGAGACAATTTGTGTAATTTTTGCATCAGAAATCTATGCAGTTCAAAATATTAGAGTATCAGTGATACACAGCTTCTCAGATGGCTCTCAGTGATCCCTACTTCCTGACATTTGGGCAGTATCCACTCTCTTGAATACGGGCTGCACATATCAACTCGTTTCTAATGACCAGAATATGGCAAAGTGACGTGATATCACTTCTAAGATTAGGCTAAAGGCTTTGGCTTTCGTCTTGTGCATTCTCTCTTTTTCTCTCTTGGATTACTCATCTGATAAAACTCAGTTGTCATGTTGGGAGGCATCCCTGTGGAGAGGCCCAAAAATGAAGAAATGAAGCCTTCCAACAGCTGTATACATGAGCTTGGAAGTAGATCCCATCTCTAATCCAAACTTAGATGAGATTATTGCCCTAACTGATACCTTGACTGCTACCTCATGAGGTACCTTGAGTCAGAAGCACTCTGTTAATCTGTACCCATATTTCTGACTCATAGAAACTGTAAGATGATGAATATTAGTTGTTGTAGACTACTAAATTTGGGATAATTTGTTATGCAGTGATATATAGCTAATACATGTGTCCCAGAAACACTGGAATATTGGGAGAAGGCATACAGTAGTCTCCCCTTATCCATGGGAGAATATGTTCCAAGAACCCCAGTTGATGCCTAAAACCATGGAAAGTAATGAACCCTAGCCAAAGAACACCAAAGTCACCTTTTCAGTTAAAGGAAGCATATTATGGCTTCTCTTTGGCATATATGAATTTCTAGCATTACTATGCTTGTGTGTGTGTGTGTCTTGTATCTGCCTCTCCTTTATTCTAGGCCCATTTAAGTGCAGCAACTCCAAATGTATTATAGTCTTCAGGTGCAAATGCTCATGCACTATGGTAAAGGCAGGAGAATTCCCAGTAACCCTACATAGTGTCTCATGTATTCCAATTTTTCAGACTATCAGACAGTCATTTGTGGGATGAGAAGAACAGGATAAAACTGAAAGAAAAAAAAACTACCAAAAATTTATAGTTAATGTATTAGTTTGTTCTTATACTGCTATAAAAAATACCTGAGAATCAGTAATTTATAAAGAAAAGAGGTTTAGGCCTCAGGAAACTTACTATAATGGCACAAGGTGAAGGGGAGCAGGCATATCACATGGTGGAAAGCAGGAGCCAGAGAGAGATGGGAAAGATGCCACAGACTTTTATATGATAAGATTGCATGAGAACTCACTCACTATGACAAGGACAGTATCAAGGGTATGGTACTAAACCATTTATGAGAAACCTGCCCCATGATCCAGTCACCTCCCACCTGTCACTGCCTCCAACATTGGGTATTACAATTCAACATGAGATTTGGGTGGGGACTCACATCCGAACCATAGCAGTTGGACTGGAGGTTGTCTATATCTTAGCCTGTAGGTACAAATCTGAGAGTGGAATTTGACTAGTACAAAGGTCAAAAGAGAGTAAAGAAAAATCCATTTCCCTGGTCAAATGGCAGAGAAAAAGGAAAAGAAATCATATTCTGAAGACTCAGAAGAGAAGCACATTGGTGGAAAATCATATCAATCTTAGAAGAACACTTTAAGAAGATTTTGGCACTTTTATCAAATTAAATTAGATGTGACTTTTAAAAAATAGAAATGAAAAGACATAAGAAGAGAATGGACTGAAATAAGAAGAGAACAGTTCAATATTAAAAAAAAAAGAGAGCGAGAAGAGGCTAGGAACGGTGGCTCACGCCTGTAATCCCAGAACTTTGGGAGGCTGAGGAGGGAGGATCACGAGGTCAGGAGTTCGAGACCAGCGTGACTAACATGGTGAAACTCCATCTCTACTAAAAATACAAAAAAAATTAACCATGCATGTTGGCCCATGCCTATAATCCCAGCTACTCAAGAGGCTGAGGCAGGGGAATCGCTTGAACCTGGGAGGCGGAGGTTGCAGTGAGCTGAGATCACACCACTGCACTGCACACTCCAGCCTGGGTGACAGAGTGAGACTCTGTCTCTGAAAAAAAAAAAAAGAAAAAAAAGAGAGAGAAGCAAAATATAGTAAAATATCTTCAAGAAACTGAAGTATCATAAAAAATTAAAACTCAGGAAATAGAGACCAAAATTATGCCATGAAAAACTGGAAACAGGATGTTGAGATCTAATTTGAGTGACTTTCTTGAAAGGCAAAGGCTGGATAAATGACAGATATAAAATAGAGAGGGGGAAAATACAACAAGAAGACAATTATTATTTATGAGGGAGGACAAAAATATGAAACAATGTTAAGAAACTTTTCAGAACCAAAAAATATCCACATATGCAGTTTTAAGTCAACCATCTTCCAGGCAAACTTAATCAAAGGAAATCTACATCTAAGTACATCTGACAATATTTTTATTTACAAGAATTTTCTTAACATTTGTAAAACCACTAGATAAAAGCATATCTTTATATCTATGTTTATATCTGTATCTAGATACACCAGTCTATCTCTATGTGTATACATCTACATCTATAACCCATAAATAACCAAAATTCAGATTGGGCCAATACTGTTCTTCTCAGAAATATTTGCAAGAAAACCTAGGGCAATAGTTACACAGTTTAAGGGTGGGGAGGATATAACCAAACATTGTCTCAGGCCAAACTCATTATCATGTATAAAGGTAATACAAATTCACGCTTCTATTTGGAAGGACTCATAAAGTATATCACCCATTTATTTATCATTCTCCAACAACTCGAAGAAACACATCAAATGATAGAGCAATAAAATGAAACTAAGCTCATGGATGAAGAAATAATGTTTTTGAAGTAAGGGTATAGAACACTAAAACTAATTTTTAAAAATGAATTATTTTTATGTGGACTCACAGCTCAATCAAAAATTGCAAAAATTATTGATGAAGAAGACAGCAATTGCTCCATAAGTAACATATCCAAACTATATAAGTATACATTTGTACAAACATCACTAAAAGAATGTACATTCAGCCAGGCACCGTGGCTCACGCCTGTAACTCCAGAACTTTGGGAAGTCGAAGTAGGTGGATCACCTGAGCTCAGGAGTTTGAGACCAGGCTAACCACCATGGTGAAGCCCTGTCTCTACTAAAAATACAAAAATTAGCTGGGCATGGTGGCTCATGCCTGTAATCTCAGCTACTTGGGAGGCTGAGGCAGGAGAACTGCTTGAACCTGGGAGGCAGAGGTTGCAGTGAGCCGAGATGGCACCACTGCACTCCAGCGTAGGTGACAGAGCAAGACTCTGTCTCAAAAAAAGAAAAAAGGATGTACATTCAAG
>NW_016107520.1:2352848-2390788 GCF_001604975.1 Cebus imitator | reverse complement strand
AGAGAGAGAGAGAGAGAGAGAGAGATTATATATATTTAAAAATGATCACTGCCAGCTAATGTGCCTGTTATGATAACCGTGTTATCAGAATCCAGCTATGCCAGGTGCCACGTTCAAATACTTTTAATGTTCAATTAGATAACTGTTAAAATCCATGCTTAAAAAGTCCTCTGTTTTGTATTCCTTGTAAACAATATCAGTTGACCAGAGTTGACATTCAACGGATTACTCTTTTCTACCATAAAGTCATCATTCCAAAGCTACTTTAATTCATTCAGTTAATAGTGGGGTTAGTTACAGAGTCTGTCCACAGGAAATAATTGTTAAGTGCCAGACATAATTCTATCATTACATTCAAGCATGGTAATGAATAAGACACTCAGTTAATAAGATATCCATTCTCATGGAGCTTATATCCTATATAGGAAATAAATTTTTTTGTGTTAAAAATGTTTCTGCATCTTTTTTGAAACTTCTACTTATCCCATGTGAAAGTTATTGTTAAGTGAAAAATGCAGTATTAATGGTGCACTGTTTTTATAGCAATATTCAATGTATTTACCAGTATTACTTGTGTGTGTGTATGTGTGTGTGTGTGTGTGTATCAGATCAAAGCACTAAATTTTTCCCATGTCAGTGCTAGTGTAGGATTGGTTTCCCTTAGCTTTTGTGCTAAGGCTTTTTATTCCACACCACTCCTTCCAATTCTAAGGACTGAGGACATTGCCCCATGTCCTGGCTGGTGACAAGGATATTGTTCCCATGGAGCAAGTTTCCAGCAGCATGAGCAGGGGTCCTTCTTGCTGAGTGAGCCACAGAAGACATGTCAGCAGCTGTAGATGAAAGGTCTTCACTTAATGAGTGTTGAAGAATGAGGTCATGACTCCTTTGTCTAAGAGGATGGAGAAGTCACTCTTGCCCAGGATCCATCAAGACAGGGCCTTCTCTCTTAGAACGGTGGCCTCTTCCATGTTCATGATACTCATCCCCTAGACAAGGAGCCTTATGGGGTCTCGCAGAGATGGGGGCCAATGCCCTTGTCTCTTCCATGTCAAAAATTCTCCAGCAAGACTTTCCTTTTGATTCTTAAAAGCCTAGTATGGGATTTAAAATGACTAAATGACTACTGAAAATAATTGTTTTTCTCTCCTTACATTTCTGCTACAACAACCCTAGTTCTCCTGGAGGCCATAGGGGTGCCCCAACTGATAAAAGAAAGAAAAGATTGGAAAGAGCAGCAAGAAAGCAAAGTCTCTAAAATTAGTATCTCAAGAACTCCTTCTACTACACTCCAAACACAAATGCTACTCTCCACACTCATGCTGTTTTCTTTCCTGCCTGAGTTGTCATAACTTTGTTTTCGATTACAGAGGCTTCAGTTCAGCTAGGCCTTCCACTGGCAGTTATTCATGCTCCCTGCTGCTGATCAAACTTCCGGTTCTTAGATTGTTTATCTCTAGCATACACGTCTTCTTTTGTAAGCAAACTTGAATTCCTTTGGGAAGTAGACACAGTATAAAAAAATCAATGAATGAAGAAATAACAATCTGGTCTCAGGGCATCGTGTCCTGAGGCAAAAATTTGCAAAGTTTCAAATAAGTCTGTGCTCTAAAATGCCACTTCTTTGAATATTAATAGTTTTCTTTATTTAATGGAGGTGTTAAGCTTTAAAATTAGATTTTGTGGGGTCATCCTAACCTAACGAGTGTTCAGTTGTGTGATTTAACTTCTTTGTTACTTAACACCTCAATGTCCTCCTCAATGAAACAGAAATAGTAATAATTTTGCTCTGATAAGGTAGCTGAAAATTTATGTAAACAATATGTAAAATGCTTACTATAGTGTCTGAAATGTAATGGGTGTTAGCTATTGTGATTATTGTTATTGGTGGTGGTGGCTATTGGCAATTTTGCTCAAAACAATTTAAAACAGCATCAAAGATACATGCAATTCATAAAATCTCATAATTAGAAGGAAAGAAAAAAGGTTAAGAATATTGATAGCTATGATATTCTAGACTCACTCTTGTTATACTCTTTATTATCGAAATTATAATCAATTCTCAAATAATTTAAACATTTTTGATTTTTAGGAGACTTTTCACTTTCTTATTTCCACTTATAGTCTAAATCAAGATTTTTCCAAATGTTTGGAAGTAAATAAGCATTATTTCATGCACTCTAAAACACACACGTGTATACACACACATGCACATAGGTGTAAATATTGCCACACCAGGGCACTAGAGGTCACAAGAGGCAGAATTAGAGTGTCCCCTTAAGGACTCATACATATCACTTTTCTGGAGAGATGATTCTCCTACTAACCTGTACATTAATCTACTTAAACTACCGGGAAACACTGTAAATGAAGCTGCTGGGGAGATTTTAAGAAACCCAGATTTCTAAGCCTTATGCCAAACCTACTGAATCAGACTTTGCCTACATGGGAAGTTTTTACGAGGCTGTTTCACAATCTGACCTCCCCTGTTAGGATGAATAATAATGTTGATTATAATAAAAAGGTGTGCCGATGGTTAGTACAGGAGGTTTTTCAACAATCCTATTATAGGAAAGCAATAAAGAAGAATCCCATTAGAATTTGGCATCAGAGCAATGATTTTGGTAGACTCAAAATGACAAGGAAATTGATGGAAACTGCTAAAGATAATTCTGGAAAGGGATAATAATACTCCTTCCTGTATCAGCAAAGAGTAAATAAAGCTTCACATATAGATGCTGTTCTCCAATAAAAAATTGTTATTCATATATAATTTCAGGGAGGCAAAAACCAAACTGCATTTTGAATGCAAGGCTTTGTATATAAAATTGACAGGAGAGATATTTAGCTGATTCAATAATTCTGAGTATCTATTTTGTGGCTCCAGAGAATTCTTTTTCTAAAACTGACTTCGTTTATACTCACCTACTCATACCTAAAGACTAGTTCTCCAAAATCAGATTTATGGTTCATGCGAAGTAGATTTGAACCCCTAGATGTCTTTCTCTCAAATTTTCTTCCGCTCTAAATTTAAAATAAAGGAATGGACAGGTAACCATTTTCACCTAAATGAAAAGACCACACACTCTGCCTGCTGGTGAGAATGTCCTACATTCCAAGTGGACTCACAAGTGATTGCTTTTAAGAAGTGACAGAATTTGATAGGATCCTTTGCTTCCAGGATAGTATTTTTTTCTAATTTTTAAAAACATATCTCTGGACACTGAAAAGGGGCTGCTTAGACTAACAATCTACCCACGTATAGCCTGTTTTAATCTGAAATTAGGGCTTTAGTCATCCTTTAAGAAATTAATGTCTACCAATTTAAAAGGATTTCTGCTATTTGCTTTTGTGTTTTTCTTGGAAATCAATTCTGTATTTGTATTGCTGCAAGGGAAACTATTTAGATTGAAATCCCCATTTGTTTCTATTTAGTATTTTGCATGTGGTCCCTCTTGCTCCTAATTTATTACTTCTTTTATTTTAAAAAGATTATTTTGATGTCTTTTCCATCAAATAAAAGTACTCAACTGGGCTCTGACATTTTCCATGATCCAAGAGGAAATCATTTTTAAATTTAAAAGAGAATAATTGAGAATCATATTAGAAATTTTACAGAGTTCTGCTTTTCTGACACTATTCTTACGAGTTTTATTAATAGGTAATACTGAAAGCTTGCCAAGTGCAAATCACATGCTAAATGCTTTAAGTGCATTGTGCCATTTATTCCTCCTCACATGCCATTAATAGAGGTGAGAATATTGGCCCCATTTTACAGATTAGGACAGTGAGGTACAGAAATGTTGACGCGCCCGCTCAAAGTCATGCAAGTAATACATTGCACAGCAGGGACTCGAACCCAGGTTGGATGACTTTATAGCTGACCTTGTTAGCCACTGCTCAATATGGTATATTTATTATCATTATGTCAAAGTTTTAGTTTTTTAAACTCTATGTTTATACCAGGCTGAATTATGTTTTCTAAAGACATCAGGTCCTTTTTCTTGGAAGCTGTACATAACACCTTAGTTGGAAACAGAGTCTTGCAGATGTGATTAAGCTAAGGATTTTGGGTTGAGGAAATCATACCAGAAAATTAGATGGGAACTAAATGCAGTCACATGTATCATTTTAAGAGGAGGGCAGAGGGAGATTGGGTAAAGGCATCTTTACCCATCTTGACGTGAAGATAGAAGCAGAGATTGCAGTAATGTTGCCACAAGTCAGGGAACGTCAGAAGCCATAGGAAACTAATAAGTATTCAAGAGACCATCTGCTACTTCACTGACAATTAAGGGCTACTAAAAATTGAAGAAAAAAGGTATTTTGGTGATGATATCATCTTTTAAATAGTCTAACATGTTTTTTCATGTTGACTCCATATTTCTCTAATTCTATTCATTATTTTAAAACAAAACAAAGGTATATACATTGAATAATGAAAATGCATAGCCCTAGAAAGAAGATTAGAGGAAGAAAATTAAAAAGTAAGTATCTTTATTATTAATTCTTAATTCCTGAAACATAGTCAATCAGCATATGCCTGCAACTCACCCTATTTTATGTACATAGAGTTATCATCTTTCCTTTCTTGGCTGTGACCTGATGCTTCAGGGTGGTCAGGGTGGTATAATGCTTGAGCAGCTCAGCTTGGCTGTTCCCTTGGAGCTCTTGGCAGTTGTGATGATGAATAATTTACTATAGGGTGTCAGACTGGCAGCCTTTTTCATAACTTCCTGATGAAAGAATAAATTTCCAAAAGTTTTATTTCCTGCTTTTCTGAATTATTGAACCCTCCTTCCAGTAGTAGAACCTAACAGAAGAAAGGCAACTGAATATCTTGATGTTACTGTCTTCTCTTTCTCTTTTTTGCTACAATTTCAGCACCTCACGATCAGTCTTTTAAGTTCCTTATGTAAAAACAATTCTATATTCATTTACATATTTCAGATTCAAATAGCTTTCTGAAATAACTTACATTTATAAAACTCTAAGGTGGTATCATTAACTATTTTCTAAAAGAGCTTGAAAAATCTTTAAAATATTTAAATAGAAAATGTTTATGTGTTTTAAAACAGAGTAGTTTTGTTACTACTTGCTTAGTTTTTCGTTATCTTCTTATTTTTAATTTTACCCTATTTATTGTCTTCTTGTTCTTAATCTTACTGGTTTACTGACAAATTTCTACTCTATATTTTCTCTTTTGCCTAGGGAAGAACAAAACAGTTTGTAATGTTCTTGCTTTTTCTAATCCATTCATAAATGTAAATAAACTGAGGTCATTGATTCTTATGTGTTGAATTGTGTTTTCCAAAAAAGATACATTATGGTCCTAATCCTTACTGGATTTGGACCTTATTTGGAAATAGAATTTAACCTTATTTGGAAACAGAATATTTATAGATGTACTTGAGTTATAATGAGGTCATTAGGGTGGACCTTAATCTACAATGACTGGTGTCATTATGAAAAGTGGACATTTGCACACAGAGACAGATACACACAGAGGGAGATGAGGTGAAGACACACAGGCAGAAGACAGCCATGTGACTGCAGTCACATATCTACAAGCCAAGGAACACCAAGCATTGCCAGCAAGCAGCAGAAGCTAGAAGGGGCAAGGAAGGATTTTCCTCTAGAGTTGTCAGAGAGAGCATGTCCCTGATAACACCTTAATCATGGACTTCTGGCCTCCAACACTCTAAGACTATACGTTCTGTTGTTTTGAGCCACGCAGTTGTGGCAGAAAACTAATGCATTAATAAATATTGAAAAACGAATAACTAAAAATGGAATTATAATTATTTGGGTTGTTCAGAATGAAGGCTATGTCAAATGTCATCACCCAGAGGGATCATCTGGAGGAGAGAAATGGGAGTCATGCCAAGAAGCGCTCAGAAGAGTAATTGATGACGTCACTTACTTCAACCCTGTATAACTGCCTGTTTCCCAAGATGTCTTGCAAGTTAATTACTCCACCTAAAAGAGTTCACTGATCTCAGAGTGCTGCTTTTTAAAGGAGTCTCAGAAATCATCTGGTAATTTTTACATTCATCCTTTGGGACTCAGCTGAGATTCACCACCATGGTGAAGCCCTGCCTGCCCCTTATCCTTGGGAAAATTGACAGGTTTTGCCTTTTCTGACCCCATAGTTCACTGTACAAATTTTGCTTATTTCAGCCCTTCTCACAGTGTATTTGCAATAATTTCTTCCTGTTTCTTTCTCTTCCACAAGTGTGATGGCTTCTAAAAGATACACATTGGCACATGGTAGGTATTCAGTACATACTTTTGGAAGTTTCAGTTTGCATTGCTGCTGTAACAAATTACCACAAACTCTGTGGCTTAAATCAACACAGATTTATTATTGCACAGTTCTAGAGGTCATAAGTCCAAAATCAGTCTCACTGGGCTAAAGGCCAGGTGGGTGACTCCTTCCGGAGGATCTGAAGGGAGAGCTTGTTTCCTTGCCTTGTTCAGCTTCTCAGGATCCCATGCATTCGTTGGCTGTTTCCCTTTCCTCCATCATCAAAAAGGAAATAAATAGAAAAGTACCCAAAAGTACCAGCAGCGTACCATCTTTCATTCGCTTACTTTCTCTTTCACTCTTACCTCTGTCACCACTTCTTCTTCCCTGACTCTAATCCTATTGTCTTCTTCTGCTTATGACCTCCATGTCTTAGTGTTCAGTGCCCACAGCAGTCACCATACTAGAAACCTTGGGATGTTACTTTTTCACTCTTTTAATCTTACTTTCTTATTCTTCACTTACCCCTATGTTAATCATCTTATATTTTGCTGATTTTACTTCTAGCAGTTCCTCAAATCTTTCTCCTTCTCTTACTCCTCCTGCTACATCCTAGATCAGTTTCTCCTCACTTAAAACCTGGACAATGAAATGTTTCCAGTCTGCCTGATGCTTGCTGGTCACCTCCCCTTAAAGCCATTCTCCTATCTGCAATAAGGGACTCTATTTAACAGCTAGCCTGACCTGTTAAAAACCTTTAATTACTTCCATAGAACTGCAGTGCACCTCTCAGGCTCTTTGGTCTGGCACTCTAGGCCTTCCATGATCTGGCCCCTCCCTGTCTCCCTAAGCTCATCTCCCTTTAGCCATTGTGTCATGTTTTATGCTCCAATAAGCCAAACTACTTGTATCTTCCAAAAAAAAATACACATTGGTTTCTCCAATGTACTTAGACCTGTCATGTGAAACTTAAACTGTATATTTGGGGTACATAAGCTATTCTTCAGTACCCAGCAAATCCCCTGCCACAGAGGAGAAATGCAAAATGTATTTAATGAATAAATTAATGAATAGGCACTTAAGTGGCAGAATTGGGAGCTATTCACCCTCAGATTTTTTAATACTCTTTCTACTACACTGTGCATTTCTAATTATTATATGTGTATCTACCCTGTAATTACGGAAGACTGTTCTAAGGGTATAATGTTTCAGCCCTTGAGTTGCCAACAGTGTAAGCGAGGTCACAAACAATAAATAAAATGTTTGTAAATGAGTAATTTTACAACAAACACATTTTGAATTTTGTGATTAAAATTGCTAACAGATTTAAAATTAAAAGTGCTGGGAATTCTTGAAATTACCCAAACAAGGAGACGTTTATCTCTCTGGGTAAAACATATGCTCCTTTGTGCCTTTCATCTGTTCATTCCACCCCAAGTAATAGCAGTGTTGACATGCATGGGCAAAGTTTATCTACTGAACTTTGTACCCAGGAAAGGAAGTGCTTGATGTGACGAGGAAAGGAGAAAAAGGTTGGTATGCCCATGGAACATTCTTACTCTGTAACTGTTTGGGATATTTTTCTATTTGTTTCCTTTTTTCCTTTTTCTCGTAACTTTTAAATTATATTGTATTTGTTTATTATTTGTATTTATTCATTTATTTTTTGATACAGGGTCTCACTCTGTCACCCAGGCTGGAGTGCAGTGACACGATCACAGCTCACTACAACCTTGACTTCCCCAGCTCCAGTGATCCTCCCACCTCTGCCACCAGAATTGCTGGGATCACAGGTGCACCCCACCACATCCACCTAATTTTTGTATGTTTGGTACAGACAAGTTTTCACCACATTGCCCAGGCTGGTCTCAAACTCCTGAGCTCAAGCAATCCACCTGCCTCAACCTCCCAAAGTGCTGGGATTACAGGCGGGAGCCCCCATGGTTATAATACACTGGGTTTGACAGCCTATGCCCTAGGATGACATGGAGTAGTGAACTTAAATAACGTCTGTTCTAAGGCTAATGGTGAAATAAAGCATTGGCAAACATAGCCGTGATAAACCTTAGCAACATGAAGAGGGTAGAGCTGAGAAAAATTCTGAGCTAGCGGCAAAGAGAAAGGTCAGGATGGAGGTGCAGAGGTGCGTGTTCTCTCACCTTCTATCTGGGGAGTCAAAAATCATGCAAAAGTGATGAATCTGTAAAAAAGATATGAATGCATTTCTGAAACCCTAACACGACAAAATAAAAACATTAACCAATATATACAACTGGCAAACATTAGCAGAAAAGCAGGGAAGCAGAGGTAATTTAATGAGCTAAATTTCTCATGTTTTAGGGGAAAAAGTCAATATATATTATTTAGAGTTGATAAAAATACAAATATAAGCATATCATTTAGTATTATGAAGGAAATCATCATAAGAATAAAAATCGTTAAGCTATATGAGGAGATAGCTAGGTGTGAGGGTCAGGGAGAAGACATATTTTGATTTTACAATCTGTCTGTGCTGTTCGAATGTTCTATTTTTCAGCATGTCTATTACAATAATGATACGAGAAGTATCATCTTTTACAAATATACCAGAGTATTTTGGTGTCAATAAACAGAATTCTTGGGTCTGGGTAACTTCTGCAATTTATCTCATATGAGAAGAAGTCTAGAGGATGCTGAGTTTATCAGGGCTCTGGCTCTATTTCTCTCTGATTAGTTTGACCTGCCCTCTTCTATGTGTGGCCATCATGTTCAGACACCTACTAGCTTCAGACATAACATCAGTAAGAGATGCTCTTAGTGCCTTGCCCAGATTTCCTTTACTGGGCCAGCACACTTGTCCCCAATCTGTTGCAAGAATTGCTTTGGCAAAATAGCAGCCACCTTGCCCGAGAGGCAATGCCCTTCCTTATTAGGGCAGGGGAAAGAGGGAGACAATCAATGACTAGTGACTGACCAACATAGGGTTACAACAGATCAGTCCTTTGCCTCAAGATGGGACCAACTCGACGGTGAAGTGTTTGTTCCAGGACTTCCTGTAGGACAAGGCTGAAGCCACTCTCCACCTGAGAACACATTCTTGCTTAGCCTTCTTCCTGCACTCTCTTCTGCTTCCCTCACTCTTCTCCAGGGAATACACCCTCAAGAAATATCTTGCACAAGAATCCACATCTCAGGCTTTTCTTTAGGGAACCCAGCCTAAAATACTCTCTCTAGGTCTCATTCATCCCAGAATCCTCTATTGTCCATCACCAACTGACTTTCCCTCTTGCCTCACTTGCTAGAAATATGTGTGTGTGTGTGTGTGTGTGTGTGTGTGTCTGTGTCTGTGTGTCTGTGTTTGTGTGTGTGTATGTGTATGGATGAATGGTCTAGGCATGGAGTAGATAGATATATATAATTAGTCTAGGTATGAAGATCAATACAAAGATATATATGGATATGAATATAGCTATGTCTCTATATATTCATATCTAAATCAGTTTTATCCTGATATATGGATGTGACATAAATATAAATGTAGAGCTATATCTATATTCATACCCATATATAGAATCCATATATATCTTTGTATCTATATTCATATTCATATATATGAATCATATCCAGATAGATTCATATCCATATATATAGATTCGTATTGTATATTATGATAGATCCAAGGATATACCTATATCCATTCCTAGACCAATTACTCATTAGAGAAGTGGCATTACTGTTATTATTTTAGACATCTGGAATGGAGTGGATGTGGAAGAATCAATCACTAAAACCACTGCACATATTAATGGATGTGATCTGTTCTGTTGGAGAGTTTTATTCTTTCCATGGCTTTCTTGGCATGGGGCACTGGTAAATCAATTTATGTGTTGGTTCCATCAACCTGAACCTGAAAGTTCAGGGAACTGGAATGAGCACACATTAAATTATTTGAGTAACTATATAAGCTCTTGATAACTTAAGAGAAATATTATTTTTCCAGCTCATCTAATTCTCAGGCAATACCAATGCTGTAAATCTCTAAAGTTATTTTTTCAACTTTAGTGGGAAAACATTACTTCTTTGGAAGATAACTCCACAAAAGAATAATGCCATATTTCATTATTTTCACTGCACAATGACACATAAAGCTTCAAAGTTGACGAAGAAAGCTTCAATTCTTTGCTGAGTGCAAATCTACTAGGAAATACTGTGAAACTTAAAACCCAGCCTTGTCCTGAAACCAGAAGGTCAGGACAAAACATACAAATCAAAGCTGTTCAATTCATTAAAAACAAAACTCTTGTGAAATAAATGTTTCCAGAAAACTATGACATCACCAGGAGCAATAAATATTATCTGCTGCTTCAATTTGTGGAGAAGTTAAGAAATGGAAGCAAATGGGGTGATAACATGGGGTCATTTCTTCCCTAATATTCTTTGACTTACCCCTCCCCATATTCCAAGCTATATCCACTCTTGGGATATAGCTCCATATTTATGGTTCTCCTCTCATTGTAAGAAAATATAATGGAGTGAAAAAAGAAGTGAGCTGACAACCAGGGAGACAAGATGAAGTATTTATTATATAAAAAATAATAAATGGGATTTACTTTTCTTTGCTTTCAATTTTCCAGAACTTAAAATGAAGGTTTTGGGTTTTGTTTTGTTTTATGGCTTCTTTGGTAGAAAATATGAAGATAAATGCAAGAATCTTAAAAATAAACAAATTTCTTACAAAGAAGGGACAATTACATATGTCCTTTGTACTCCTATATAGTGTTTGCCCTTTTTTATTTTTTCTTTTAGAAAATAAAAAATTAAACCAGAAAATGTAGAGCTCATGAAGGCTTAGAGAATAGAAAATAAACTCTGTAAAATATTTAGAGTTTGTGAAGGTGGCAGCAACCACACAAAAGCACATCTGTGGCATAGAACGAAAAGCATCATTAGATGAAACCATCTTGTCTTGTGGAAGCTCAGAAACTTAAGTTCTGTTCCTTGCTTTATTACTTGCTAGCTGTGTGACCTTGAGCAAATCACTTAACCTTCATAGTTTGAAATTTCTTACTTTGGAACATTAGGAAGTAATAATCATAATGCTGTTAATTCTAACATTGATGATATTTATTGGACATATACGATATGAAAAGCACTACATGAAATCTTTATTTACACATATGTCTCATGTTCTTTTTTCAAAAAATTCTGATATAGGTATTTGAATTCTAATTTTATAGAATTGGTCTATCTATTAAGAGGTCTTTGTTGTCAAGTCCCACAGGAAACCTAATCCAATAGACTTATCCAATAAGAAGAATTAATATTTCCCATAAGAAATTCTCAAGCTTTGTTAATGCAACAACTCGTTATGTTCCCAGGGGTCAATGTATTGACATCACTTCCTTCCACTGTCCTTCCCTTGGCATGCAGACTTTGATTATTCTAGTTTGACCCTTCCTGATCACAAGATGGCTGCCACAGTTCTAAAAATCACATCCTCCAATAATGATGAGTACTGGCAGGAAAGCCTATTTATGCCAATGGATTTCTTCAAGAACAAGGAAAATTTCCTCTTAATTCTTCCACGTTGATCTCCTTTACGTCTTATTGGTCAGAAATGGGTTACATGTCCATCTTCAAAACAGTCTTCAACAGGAGGCATGCAATTATTATCACGTATTTGGACCAAGTCTGTCTGATCCTTGAGTCAAAGGAGAAGCTCCGCCACACCTAAACAACACACTTTGGATATGGCTACACAAAATTAAGAGTGGGGCACGGTTGTTGGATGAACATTATAATATATGAGCAAACAGAGGGCCAAAAATACAAGTTATTTGCCCAAAGTCAAAGCTAGTGAATGGCAAGGGCAGGACCTAACCCTAGAGCTGTCTGATAATGCAGTCTAATCTCTTCTGAAATTTTGCCCTGTGTCCTACTTTATCTTGTTCCCAAACAAGAAATTTTATATAAAGTCTAAATCATTTGCAAGGTACATTTGGGGAAGCTCTACCTACCAAAGACACAGATGAACTGGATTTTAATATTTGTGTCCCATCTTCTTAAATCCTTAGGCTTCTCTTACATCAACCGTTAGCTTTGGAAAGGTCAGGAAACTTTATTGCCCATACTCCCTTTCTCCTCAGTCTTCGTTGTTGAGTATGTAGCCAACTTCAATCCTGGGCACAATGCCACCATCTCTAATGGCAGGAGACAGGAGATTTTCAAATCACCTTCCACAGCACACTTCCCTTGAATCAAGATACCAGTTAACAACTTCACTAGCATGAGAGGTGGCCATGTGAACAAATGTGAATGATGTGATCATTGAAGTTAAGTCCTCCTCTGGTAAGCATGTTCATTCTTTGAATATGCTAAAGGGAGGATACAGTCATAGAAGCATTGAGGAATGAAGAAGTTTGATGTGTAAGCACTGAAAAACAAAAGCACAAAAGAGAATATTCAATTAAGTCCTATATATTTATTCTTATTTTTGTTGTATTTGCTTTTGGGGTCTTAGTCATAAATTCTTTGCCTAGGCCATTGTCTAGAACTGTTTTTCCTAAGTTTTCTTCTAGAATTTTTATGGTTTCAGGTTTTACATTTAATTCTTCCATCTGTGTTATGTGTTATGTTTTTGGATATGTTGAGAGATAGGGACCCAGTTTCACTTTTCTGCATGTGGCTCTCCAATTTTCTCAGTACCATTTATTGAATAGGATATACTTTCCACAGTGCTTATCTTTGTCTGCTTTGTCAAAGATCTGTTAGTTGTAGATATTTGGCTTTATTTCTGGGTTCTCTATTCTGTTTCACTGGTTTATGCATTTACTCTTATACCAGTATCATATAATTTTTATTCCTATAGCTTTGTAGTACAATTCATAGCCAGGCATGCACTGAATAAATTACAATGATTACTCTTAAGGTAAAAAAAAAAAAGAGTATTTACAAGGACTAGCTAGAACAGTTGACAAGATGAAATATAATTTAATTCTATAAGCACAAGTGGGCCTGTGAATAATCTAAGATGGGGCAAATATTTTCGTCCTGTAGAATATAAGTTATCAATTACTTTGCCCATTTGTAGTATTTAATATGAAATCACTACTTCAAAGAAGCCTCATTTGGAGACACAGAGACACCATAAAATTCAGGGTTTAATGATTATTATCTATTTTATGAATATCAGGGAATGAAACATATTTAGATAATTGGATTGTTTTATCATTCTATTATATTACTTCTTACATTTATTTTCATTGTTGTTTTAGTAGTAATCATATTTAATGAGTTAGCATCTGAACTTGACTAAGGTAACTTTAAATGAAAAGTGTTTTTACATGTTGAATATACCTGCCATCTATATTTTAGGCTCACTCTTTGCCTCTCTAGTTCTGTCTCATGAATATAAAGATGGTGTCTTAAACGAGCTAATCCTTTTCCTCTTTTCTTCAAAAGTGCTGCAATTTCTCAGTAAGTAGTAATTATAGCACATTGCTATGAGTTATGCTTCTGGGAGTCCATTTGCCTTCTACCAACCGTGCAATTCTAAACTGGGCAATACCTTTGCCTTTAACCCTTCTCCTGCAGGATAAAGTCCAATTATTCTCAGAGACACTCCTGGGGAAAGCAGCAGCAGGAATTTCATGGGCAATAGGGCCATCTCTTGGGAGAAAATTAACACTTTACAAGTCCACGGAAATCACGTGAGCACTCATTAGTTGCCCCCACGCAGTATAAATCCAGAATTCCTAAGCCCTCCTTAAGAATGTGCCTAAGCCTAAGAATGATACAACGGACTTTGGCAGCTCAGGGGAAAGGTAGGAGCGGGGTGAGGGATGAAAGATTGCAAATTGGGTTCAGTATGCACTGCTCAGGTGATGGACACACCAAATGCTCAGAAATCACCACTAAAGAACTTACTCATCTAACCTACCACCTGTTCCCCAAAAACCTATGGAAATAAAATTTTTTTACAAATCCTGTTTCCCTAAAACAAACATAGTTACATTCATTAAAAAGGCTGCGCTTTTTTTCCATTTTTGTTTCTTTCCATTATACCTTTGATTACATACACCTGTTCTTCTGCCATCAATTCATATATGAGCATCTTTTGATAGTTTTAATTGGTTTCCTCCAATAAATAAAGGCTTATGTTAAAATAAAATGAAACCAATAGATTAAGGTTAAAAATAAATTAAAATGTGCCTAAATATAATTTAGGTGAGGACCAAACGGAAAAACAATTTTAGATTATGAGCCTCTAATATATACTACAGTTAGATAGTGAAGTAGATAGATGAAGCCAGCTTGCAGGGGTAGGAAGGATAGATTTTGACTCTAGCAAAAAATGGCCCAAAATGTTTGAAGTCATTTCTTCTTTTTTTTTTCCATTTATTTATTTTATTGCATTTTAGGTTTTGGGGTACATGTGAAGAACATGCAAGATTGTTGCATAGGTACACACGTGGCAGTGTGATTTGCTGCCTTCTTCCCCATCACCCATCACCTACATCTGGCATCTCTCCCCTTGCTATCTCTCCCCAACTCCCCATCTCCCACCGTCCCTCCTCTATTTCCCCCCAACTGACCCCAGTGTGTAATGCTCCCCTCCTTGTGTCCATGTGTTCTCATTGTTCAACACCCGCCTGTGGGTGAGAACATGCGGTGTTTGATCTTCTGCTCTTCTGTCAGTTTGCTGAGAATGATGGTTTCCAGGTTCATCCATGTCCCTACAAAGGACACAAACTCATCGTTTTTGATGGTTGCATGATATTCCATGGTGTATATGCGCCACATTTTCCCTGTCCAGTCTATCATCGATGGGCATTTGGGTTGGTTCCAGGTCTTTGCTATTGTAAACAGTGCTGCAATGAACATTCATGTGCACGTGTCCTTATAATAGAACAATTTATAATCCTTTGGATATATACCCAGTAATGGGAATGCTGGGTCAAATGGCATTTCTTCTTACTTTTGATTCAGTTATGATTTAAGCCAAATATTCCTAGCTGTAACCTGAAACTAGTCTGCTGCTTAAGCATCAAATCTTAATTCAAATTAGAAATCCCTTTATCCTTGTGTTAGATATCAGCCCAAGTTGACAGCTGAAAATAGTTGGCCTGCTTTCACGAAAAATGAGTTTTTGTTATAATTTTTATGAAAACATTTTGCTTTGAGGGAAGCTGTGGCTTAATGTCATATTCAGAAAGGACTTCTATAAAAGTAGCCAATGATGATTTTATTCTCCCATTCATCAGTTATTGCTTGCTTCTTAGACAACCCTCTTCAGTCAGCTGTACTGGCCTTTTCATGGGTTCAGGTACCCAAAGCTGTTGCCTTCACTCTACAAATTCTGTCCTGCCAGTAACAAGAATGCTCTCTCAAATCATTTTTGCTGTCTTTCAAGTCAGTGTGGTTAGTAAGCTTTGAAAAACAAAATGAAATCAGGTAAATAGCATTTTAGCAATCAGAGATTAATATATTTATGATCAAAGTTATTGCTAATATTTGTGCTGAATAGTCAATACTATGAAAAATAAAGTGCAACCAGAAGGAAAAATGGTCTCTTTGTACAGAGATTGTGGGCATTTGTTGGTGTTTTATCCATTGCTAAAAAAGAAATTACCTCAAAATTTAGCATTTGAAAACAACCATCTTATTTTGCTTATAATGTTGCGGTTAGAAATTTAAAAAAAGCTCAGCTAGGGATTCTCACTTGTTGTCTCTCAAAACATTGCAGTTGGATATTGGCTGGGGCCCCAGTTATCTGAATGCTCAAATTCCAAAATGGCTCACTCAGCTGGAGCTGTCAACCAGAGCAATTGAACATAATGTCTTCCATATGGCCTGGGTTTCTCACAGCATGGCTGTGGGGTCCTGAGAGGGGTATCCCAATGGGAAGCAATCAGATATCATGAGTTTTAAGCAGTCGAGACAGGAACTACACAGTTTCTTCAGACTTAATCTTAGGAGGTAGACAATGTCATTTCCGCTGCATTCTATTTATCACTTGAAGAGCCACTCTAGTTGCAAAAACAGGGACATTTGACTCTCTAACGTTAAAGAAGTGAAAAGATGAATGTCAAGTGATTTGTGGCTGCCTTATTCTTCCAAAACTATAGAAAATCCAGCTTTTTAGAGTGCCAAGAAGAATTTCCCTCAGAAAAATATATAAAAATCAGTAGAAGATTTTATTTTAAAGACATCTACTTATCTACTCATAGATTAAAAAATTAGTAAAGTGATTATTTCTGCTGGGCTCATAGGAAGAGAAAAGTATATCTTTTTTTCCACATTCTGTTTACAGCTGTGCACATTGTGAAATTCTTGTAAGGATCAGAGAGATTGCTTTATTAACATTAATTTCCAGAAGAAAAGTTTCCATCTGCTTTTTTAAACTAGAGTCATTTTCTACCAGATGTGCTTAGTATAAGTAGTCAAGAGGTATCGTGTTGTTATTCTGAATTGTTCTACTTCAAATATTCATATTTTTTAAAGTATGATTTTGAAAGAATCCATTTTCATCTTCTTTTGGCAATATAAAATGTCATCCATATGCTATGACATAGTCATTGCTTATGTAAAGAATCTATGTTTTTGTTTAATAAGATCTGGTAGATAAAAAGAAGAAATCTTATTACTTGAATAGCATATCTAGTTCTGACAGGTAATACTTAGGCAACTGTCTGTTTGTGACTTTTTTTCCCCACCTTTGAATTTTTCAGAAAAACTTAACTTTATCTTGATTTGTTTAGTTTGAAATCATGCAGCTGCATTTACCTCCTTGTCAAAGAAAACAAATTTCTTTCAGGTTTGGCAGAAAAGCATTATAACAGTTGTTTTGACCCACAAGGACAGGTTTAAATAGGCTTCATCAAATCAAAAACAATAAAGTGGAAGAAAATTGAAAGTGCCTATTGTCATCACTCCTGGCCCAGTGCTTCTCAAACCTTAATGTGTATATGGAATCCTATGGAAAATATAAACTGTTGATTTTTATTCAGTAGATCTTGGGCAGGGTTGGATATTTACATTTTCAAAAGTTCCCAGGAAGTGTTGATGCTGCTGGTTATAAAACTACATTTTGAGTAGTAAAGGGGCTCATTAACTTAGAAATAATTGAATTTGACTTTTAGGGGCACATTGGCAAAGAGAACCAGCAAAGAGTGCTATATATTTAATTGGATTTCCAAGAGTAACATACCTAATGTATTTAAAACTCTCTTAAACTTTTTTACGTCATTAATGTTTATCAGTGGTAAAATATATAAAATATGTAAAATGAAAAACTGTCAGGTTTTATTTTATAATGATTTTTAACAAAGCAAATTATTATAGTCATGTAACAAATAACGATAGCTGAGTTCAGAAATCCATTTTCCTGAGAATAAAAACAAAGCTGATTGCAATAAAGTACTTTGGTTGATATTTTTAAAAAATATTTAAAATGCTAATGCAAGATGGTAAAATAGGAGGGCCTAGACTTCACTCCTACCCTGGAAGAAAGTTCAACTATTCACACACAAAAACACCTTAACATGTGAGAATAAGCCTGAGTCACCTGTGTGTTCCACAAAAGTCAATAAAATTGAAAAGGTGGGAGAAACAGTCTGGCTTTGGTTGTATTGCCCCACCTCCTCCTCTAAGTCAGCATTGTGCCACAAAGAGAAGATTCCTCAGGGCCCACAGTTTCTATAGTGAGAAAAGAGAACCAGGTGGATTGACATCCAGCTTCCCTAGCTTTCTGAGGCAGTTTCTAGGAAGCCCAACCCCCATTCTCACCTCATAGGGAATGAGGAACATAGGAAAAAACTACACATAGATGTCATCTGGGGTCAAAAAGAAATAAAGCAAGGAGGTAGAGTCCACAGAGAATAGCATGCAGATTTTGGTAAAAGCTCAATATACCTGTTATTAATAACAACTCTAGCTAAAATACATTGTCAAGTGATATACATTACAAAATGGTTTAAATTCATACACCAAAAACATAAAATGGAGGAGAGGGTATTATGAGCTTGTAATAGACTCTTATAAGCATAAGATGTTCTATTTAGGCATTATGGTAACCACAGATGCTCAAAATAAAAATTATTTAAACCTACCAATACAGAAAACTATCAACCACAAAGGAAGGCAGATAAAGAGGAAGACAGCAACAAAGTCTCTTTAAAACAACCATAAAACCATTAACAAAATGACAGTAGTACTTATCTTTTGGTAATTACCTTGAATGTAAATGAATTAAATTTCTCAATCAAAAGGCATGGAGTGAATGAATGGATTTTAAAAAAAGACCCAATAATATGCTGCCTACAAGAGACTCACTTTTCTTTTAAGGACATACATAGCCTGAAAGTAAAAGAATGGAAAAAGATATTCCACACAAATGGAAACCAAAGGAGAGTAGGGTCGCAATACTTACATCGTACAAAATAGACTTTAACTTGAAAACTATGAAAAGAGACAAGGATATCATATAATGATAAAGGAGTTGATTCATTAAGAGTATATAACAATTGTAAATATATATGAATTCAACAGCAGATTACCTAAATATATAAAGCAAATATTAATAGATATAAAGGGAGAGACAGATTGCAATACTCTAATACTAGAGGACTTCAATACATCATTTTTAACATTAGATAGACTATGCAGACAGAAAAGTAATAAGGAAACATTGAATTTAAAGAACACTTTAGACCAAATGGCCCTAACATGCACATACAGAACATTCCAAATAATAACAACACAATACACATTCTTCTCAAGTGCGTATAAAACATTCTCCAGGGTAGATCATATGTTAGTCCATGAGATAAGCCTTAGAAAATTTAAGATTGAAAGTATAGAAAGTATCTTTTCTGATCACAATGGCATAGAGATAGAAATCAGTAACAGAAAGAATTTCAGAAAATTCACAAAATACATGGAAATTCAGTAACATGCTCCTGAACAACTAATGGATCAATGAAGAAATTACAAGAGAAATTAAAAAATATCTTGAAATAAACAAAAATAGAAACATAACATATCAAAGCTTACAGGATATAGCAAAAGCAGTTCTGAAAGAAAAATTTATAGCAATAAATACATCAAAAAAAGAAAAAGAATCACAAAAAGCTGAAAGGTATGCCTCAAGGAAATAGACAAAAATAAGCTAAGCCTAATGCAGAAGAAAATAAATAATAAAAATTAGAGCAGAAATAAATGAAATGGAGACTAGGAAATAATACAAAACATCAACTAAATTTATAGTTATTTTTTGAAAAGATAAAATTACAAGCCTTTACTTAGACTAACAAAAAAAGATAAAAGACTCAAATAAATAAAACCAGAAATGAAGTGGAGACATTACAACTGATACCACAGAAATACAAAGAATCACAAAACTGTCATGAAAAATTACATGCCAAAAAATTAAAGACCATATATCAAAAAATTGATAACATTCATCAAAAAGTTAGATAACAATTAGATAATATGAAAAATTAATAAATAAATGAATAAATTTTTAGACATATACAACTTGCCAAGACTGAATCACAAAGAAATAAAAAATCTGAACAGAATAATAACAAGCGAGGACATTGGATTAGTAATAAAAGGTTGTCTATCAAAGAAAATCCGAGACTCTGATGTTTTCACTGCTGCATCTTACAAAGCATTTTTTAAAAATGAATACCAGATATGAAAGTCAGATAAAGACACCACAAGAAAGGAAAACTACAGGCCAATATTCTTGATGACCATAGATGTATACATCCTCAACAAAATACCAGCAAACTGAATTCAACAACAACACATCAAAAAGATCATTTACCATGATTGAGTGGATGTAAGACAAAATAAATAAAACCAGAAATGAAAGTGGACCATAGACAAATCAGTAAATGTGACAACCACACCAACAGAATCAATGACAAAGATAACATAATCATCTCATTAGATGCAGAAAAGGCATTTAACAAAATTCAATGTTGTCTCATGATTAAAAAAAAATACTGAACAAAGTAGGCATAAAAGATATGTACTTCAACACAATAAAGGCCATATATTATAAGCTCATAGCTAACATTATATGCAATGGTTTAAAATTGGAACTCTTTCTTCTAAAATATAGAACAAGGATGCTCATACTTGCCACTTCTTTTCAACATAGTATTAAAAGTCCTTTCCAAGGCAAAAAAGCAAGAGGAAGAAAAAAGAAAAAAATGACATTCAAATAGGGAAGAAAGAAGTGAAATGCTTACTACTTGGTAACAACATGATCTTATATGTAGAAGGCCCCCCAAAATCCACCAAAAACCATTGCAACTGATAAGAAAATTCAGTAAAGTTGCAGAATACAAAACTAAGACACAAAAATTGGTAGCATTTCTCTACAATAACAACAAAATTTCTGACAAAGAAATCAATAGAACAATTTCACTTATAACAATTACCAAAAAATAAAATACTTGGGAGTAAATTTAACTAAGGAGATAAAAGACCTGTACACCAAAAACTGTAAAACATTAATGAAAAAAATTGACAATGACACAAATAAACAGAAAGATAATTCATATTTATGAAGTGGAAGAATTAATATTGTCAAAATTTCTATACTACTCAAAGTGATCTATAGATTCAATGCAATCTTATTAAAATTTCAATATTATTTTTCATAGATAAAGGAAAAACAATTCTAATATTCATATAAAACCACCAAAAATCTTGCATAGTCAAGGCAATCGTGAGCAAAAACAACAAATCAGGAGACATCATACTACCTGATTCCAAACTATACTACAGATGATAGTAATTAAAACAGCATGGTGCTGGCCTAAAAACAGACATATTCAGCAATGGAACAGAATAGGGCATTTAGAAATGATCCCATGCATTTGTGATCAATTGATTTTTCACAAAAATATCAAGAATATACAATGGGAAAAAGACAGTCTCTTAATAAATGGTGTTGAAAAAAACTGGATATCCATATGCAAAATAATAAAATTAGACTGTGATCTGACACCATAGACAAGTGGTTCTCATGATTGCTGGTTACCAAGGTGGGGCATTTGGTACTTTCCATATAATCAATCAAGGTGGTATTCACAATAGCAAGTGGGCTTGTCAAGCAGGGCATGGTTACAATGGTTATGTTTCTACAGTTTTAAGTACAACATGACCCAGCACAGTGTAGCCCAGGTATGCACTCAAGGGAGAAATGGCAGGGGAAGAAGCCAAGATGGAGTCAGTCAGCCTTACATCTAAGATGGAGTTAGTTTGGTTCATCTCATTCCTCACCTGTGTTTTTGGGGAGTCAAAGCATTATAACAGGGTTATATTGGGTCCTGAGACACAAAAGTTTGACAGAAGCTATGTGCTGTCTTATGAAATTTAGGAACCAATTAAGGATGCAGTGCTCAAAGACTAAGCCTAACAGGAGGAGTAGAAGGGGTCCTACTAGCCCAGTTATTAAGGTACTTAGCCATGGACTCCAGTTGAATGTATTTTGATACCATGGGGCGTTATTTTCTCGCTCCTGTTGGCGTCAGTCTAAGTTTTCTCCCACCCTTTGAAGAGTGTCTTTAATGACTCCAGACTGATTAGCATGAAAACAACAGCTTTCTCCTAAAGCAGCACGTAAGCCTCCTTGGGAAAGAAACAGCAAATCTAAGCCTCAGCAGTTTTGAAGAGCAACCTCTGCTAGGGATTCTATCTGGGCATGCAACATATTTACGGTGGACTGCAGATTTCCTATATCAACATTTACTTGTTGGGACAAAGATGCTAGTCCAGTCTCTCCTCAGACTAGGGCTGCCATGCCGATGGCAGCCGACCCAGCTACGGTAAGGCCAGCCAGGAGGGGCACAAGTAGGGGAGCACCTTGGCGAACTCTGGAGTGTAGTTCAGGAGACGCGGTGAGATGTTGTCCTTCTGGTCCACTGTACATATAAACCTGGGAAAGCACATGGACTAGCACGCACAGTCCAAGTTCAGTTCCACTGATGCAGTGGGTGAGGCCTGTGGTGCAGGCCAGCCAAGTGTTGTTGGGTGCTCTGTAAGGGATTGAGGGTTCTAGGGAAATCAATAAGGATTGGTTACAAGTAGCCTGAAAAGGACAAGTAGATAGATTATACCCTTTGACAATTAGGCAGGGGGCACTGCCCGTAACGTCCCCTAGTATAAGGGAGCAAGTGCGTACCTGACAGGAGAGAGGACCAGTCTTTAGAGTGGCTTCAACTCCTAGACCAATGTAGTATGGGGGTTTTGCCCTTAGGCATAGCCAACAGTCGTGGGCTATTTTGGGCTGCATAGCCTTAAGGAGGTGATGTACCCCATCCGATATGGACATTAGGCTAGACGGGCAGAGTTGGTGTTGAAACCGAGATGGGGGGGACAGGGATTGGCCAAGGGACAGTTGCGCTAACTTTATCTGGGTGTGGGTGAAACATGGGGTCACCTAAGTTAGTTAAAGTCCCAATCTGTTTAGGGGGACTCCATGGAACTAAAACTCTCTTTTGAATGGTAAACATAGTTCCAAAGTCGTATCCTGTAACATACAGTCTAAATCCCTATGTCATGCTGTAGTACTAATGAGCTGCGTTAGGATCATAAACAATTATGGTAAGGGGATTGCAAGCTCTTATACTACATGTTTTAGGGCGGGACGTGCAAGCTACAGAAAGAGTCGAGGACTGGGTTGGTCCTCCAGAATAAGTGGCCAGGGTTACACAAGTCCAGTAGGGGCAGAAGAACTGGGAAGTACCCTGGCAGTTACTATCAGGGTGATTTCTGGGACAGAGGTAAAAATCAACAGCCTGGAGTGTCTTCTCTGAGTGAGTGGATTCTCCATATCTGGTTCAGCTTGGTCCAAAGGCAGCAGCAAGGTCGACGGCACCTGCTCCAGCAACAACTTTGTTAGTAGCAGCATTCCTGAGGGATGGCGTTTGGAGCTGGTCCCTGGGAACAAAGTACATAAATCGACTGCAAGGGAGACCTGGATGGAAGAGCCTTGTTCCCAGCTGGTGTTTGCAAGCACATGTCCTGTTCTGAAAATAGTGAGGAGAAAAGAGTAGGTAGGAGTGGAGGGCAAGTGGAAACAGGTGGAAAAGATGAATTGAAAGAGTTAGTTTGATGACTTCCCCCGGCTTAGGCACAGTTTTAAGGACCTGATCCAGGCTGTGAGACCCATGTCTTTTCTAGGGGTTTATTGGCCCTCTTGAAGCAGGAGTGATGAATCCAAGCAGGAATGCTGTCCACTTTTAAGGCCGTTGGTGTGGTGAGGATGACAATGTGGAGTCCTATCCAGGCAGGAGTGTGTCCTTCTTTTTGGAACTCTTAACATACACCAGGTCACCAGGATGGAAAGAATGGCAGTACCCGGTCTGGTCAGAAACTGGATTGGGATGTACTCCCTGGACGAGCAGCTGGATAATGTCTTGAATCTGTTGGAGAAACTGTAGATACTGTAAAAGATTGGCTCAGGAAATTTCTGCTAAATGGGTATCTTTTAACCTGGGTAGAATAGGCGGGGCCCTTCCATACATAATTTCAAAAGGAGAGAACCCTGCCTTGTAAGGGGTGCACCTGACTCTAAGGAGGGCTAAAGGAAGGAGTTCTGTCCAATTTACACCGATTTCTAAGATCAGTTTTGTAAGAATATTTTTTAAGGTGTGATTCATGCGTTCTACCTGTCCAGAGCTCTGGGGCCGATGGGCACAATGAAGTTTCCATTGAATGTTTAATGCCTTACTGACTGATTGAGCTATGGATGAGGTGAAGGCTGGCCCATTTTCTGACCCTATGGCAAATGGCAATCCAAATCGAGGGATGATTTCATTGGGTAAAAATTTAACTACAGTGGAGGAGGTTTCATTTCTGGTGGCAAATGCCTCCGTCCATCCAGAAGAAGTATCTACCATCACCAGGAGATATTTATATCCTGCCCAGTGAGGCTTTATTTCTGTAAAGTCTATTTCCCACCTTTCTCCTGGACTGCATCCCTGGAGACAGTGGCCCAGTTCAGGTTTTGGGTCTTGCTTGGCATTTACCTGAGCGCAGGCCATACAGCCATTGAGTACCTGGGTGGTCAAGTCCTGGAGATGAGGGAATTTGAAATGACCTCATAAAAGTTGAGCCAATTTGGTTCCTCCTAAATGGGTGGTGGAATGGATTTGGCCAACTAGGGCTTGTCCAAGTGACTCAGGCAGGAGGATTCTGGAGTCTGGGAGGATCCACCAACCATCTTGATTTTTATTGGCTTGGAGATTGATTGCTTGCTCTTCTTCCTCTGGGGATTAGAGGGGCAGTCCAGCAGGATAGGAGGTGGGAAGGAAATAGCTGGCAACAAAGTAAATGGGGCCACTGGGAGGTTAGCTGCCTCACAGGCTACAGAATCTGCCTTTTGGTTTCCTCAGGCAACAGCTGTGTTTTCTTTCTGGTGCCCCTTGCAATGGATAACAGCCACCCTGCGGGGAAGTCACACAGCTTCTAATAAGGCCAGGATTTCATCTTTGTTTTTGATAGTCTTTCTGGCTAACGTGAGTAATCCCCTTTTGCGATAGATGGTGCCATGGACATGCACAGTGGCAAAAGTGTATCAGCTATTAGTATAGATGTTAATACATCTGTCCTTTCCCTATCTGAGAGCTTGGGCAAGGGCTATTAATTCAGCTTTTGGGGCAGAAGTTCCGGCTGGCAAAACCTGAGCCAACAGAATGTCTGCCTCTGTGGTGATGGCCGCCCTGGTCTTTCTTACCTCCTGGTTCATGAAGCTGCTACCATCTGTGGATACAGTGGCATCTGCTTTCTCTAAAGGAGTGTCTTGAAGGTCAGGCTGACCGGTTTCTGTGATCTCCAACAGTTCATTGCAATCACGAAGAGGGATGGCCAGGTCAGGGTTAGGCAGAAGGGTGGATGGGTTCAAATACTTGGTAGGGGAAAGGTGAAGCGAGGCTGATTTAGCAATAAGCTTTGACACTGAAGTATGTGGGCATTTGACATCCATTTTCCCAGAGCTCCCCTCAGCAAGGACTCTATGGCATGGGGGTGGGCATAAGAGTTAGGTCCTGGCACAGAATTAGTTTATCAGCCTCATGGACTAGTCTAGCAGTGGCAGCAACAGCCCACAAGCAACTAGGCCAACCTGAAGCCACAGGGCCCAGTCTTTTGGACAGGTAGGCCACTGGGCGTCACCACGGTTCCAGAGTTTGGGTGAATACTCCCTTTGCTATGCCCTGGTTTTCATGAACAAACAAATGGAACCGTTAGATATGTTGGGGAGAGCTAAAGCAGGAGTGTTAGTTAGAGCCTTTTTGAGGTCTTGAAAGGTCTGCTCCTCAGTCTCTGTCCAGACTAGATCTCCGCCTCCACCAGTTGCCACATATAGGAGCTTTGCTATTTCCGCAAAGCTGGGAATCCAGAGGTGGCAATATCTGGCTGCCCCCAGGAACTCACGTACCTGCTTCTTTGTGGTGAGAGTGGGGATTCACAGGATGGCCTCCTTTGGGGCACTGGTGAGGGCTCTTTCTCCTTTGTTAAGTTCATACCCCAGGTAGGAGACCTTGGAGAGACATAGCTGAGCCTTTTTGGCTGAGATTCAGTACCCAAGTTCCTGGAGAAGTTGAAGTAAGTCCCGGGTGTGCTGCAGACAGCTGCCGGCTGTCTCCATGGCTAGAAGCAAGGCATCTTTGTACTGAAGCAAAGTACAGTTAGGATGGCTGGCCCAGAAGGGTATAAGATCTTGTTGGAGGGCATCTCCAAAGAGAGTGGGGGAATTTTTGAACCCTTGGGGCAGCCATGTCCAGGTAAGCTGAGTGGTATCACTGAAAGTGGGGTCTGTCTGTTCAAAGGCAAAGATTGGCTGACTTACCTGGGCCAGAGGTAAAGCAAAGAAGGCATCCTTTAAGTCCACCACAGTATACACCTCGTGCTCCAGTGGGAGTAAACTAAGGAGAGTATGCAGGTTTGGGACAGCTGGGTGGACAGTGACCGTCCACTTGTTGACTTTTCTTAGGTCCTGCACTGGTCTATAGTCATTATTTCCGGGTTTTTGAACAGGAAGAAATGGAGTATTCCATACTGACTGGCAGGGGACAAGGATACCTGCCTTTAATAGTCTTTGGATGTGAAAGTTAATTCCCTTTCAGGCCTGCTGGCTTATGGGGTATTGTTTCACCTGGATTGGCAGAGTGGTGGCCAGAAGCTCTACTGCTCCTGGTGGGTGATGTTTTGCTAGTCCTGGAGGATTTGATTCTGCCCAGGCTTGGGGGAAAAGACTTTGTATGTCCTGCAAAAGTGGGTTACTCACACTATCCCATGGTTGAGAGGATGAGACTAGAAGATACTCCTCAGACAGAGGAGTGGTCAGCAAAACTTGAGCCGCTGGGGATGGTGTGGCTTTCAATGTGAGATGAGTTGATTGGGGAGTGAAGGAAATAGTTGCCTGTAATTTGTGGAATAGGTCTCACCCTAATAAGGGGAATGGGCACTCTGGAACTACAAGAAATGAGTGAGTCACTTGTTTTTCTCCCAGATTTACCTCTCGTGAAAAGGTAAATAGGTATTCTTGGATATTTCTAGTTGCTCCTTGTACTGCTATTTCTTTTATTGGAAATACCCCCCAACGGCATTTGTAATACAGAATGTTCAGCCCTAGTGTCCACCAGGAACTGAATAGGCTGGCCCCATGCAGAAGCAGTAACCATGGGCTCCCGGGGGCCAAGTGTAAAAGAGCCCCAGCCCCGTCAATTTTCATCAGACTCCCCTGTAGTGGGGCTGGTGAAGATTTTTGCCTTTTCTGCTTTTTGCTCAAATGGTACCGGATACTCATTTTTCCGGTGTCCAACTTGTTTGCCTATTGGACATTTTTCCAGTGTCCATTAGACACACTGGTTTCTTTGTAACGGGGCCTGCTTCCCTTTGTGGTGGGAGTCTGGAGTTCCCTGGTTAACTTTCTGTGGCAGGGGTCCTTTCTTTCTGATTCCCCCAAACTTTCCGGCCTCTTGGAGGGCCACAACAAAAATCTTTGCTTGTCTTTTTGATGCCCTGTTGGCGTTTAGATCTGCCTGTCTCTGAGACTGTCTTTGTTTTTCTTGGTCTTGGTTGTCAAAAACCTTCTGGGCTATTTCCAGGAGCCAAGAAATATTCATTCCTGCAAATCCCTCTACTTTTTGCAGCTTCCTTCTAATATCAGGAGCTTCTTGGGCCACAAATGCCAAATTAATAGCATAGCTATTTTTGGGAGCTGCTGGATCAAACGGGGTGTAAATTCGATAGGCCTCGTGGAGGCACTCTTAAAACGCTCCAGGCGACTCATTGGGCCCCTGGATAAACTTGGTTGCCTTAGACAAATTCATGGGCTTCCTAGCTACACCCTTGATACCCACCAGGAGATACTGGTAGAAATCGTTTAGAGCTTTTTTCTCTCCCGTGGTATTTGAGTCCCAATTAGGCTGGGAAGAAGGGAAAACTTCCTCTAAGAGGTCTCGAACTTTGTCCTCTGGCCTACCAACTAAAGTAAGGAAAGACTTTTTAGCTTCCCTAAGAATGCTAAGGGCCTGGGCTCCCAGAGCGGTCCTGACAATTTCATCGGTAACAACACTGGACCACATCATGACAGAACAGGCAAGACTGGGGTGTCAAAGTCAGTCTGCAAGTCAGTGCCTTGTCCTCAGGTGACAGCTATGTATTCCCCCACTTGTCAAAGGCTACAGAGGCCTAGTTGGTGGGGCACAGAGTATGGCAATCAAGGCGCCAGCACTCACTATGATGCCAAAAATTCCAAGGACCTGGGCCCCCAGAGTGGTCCATTTCATTGGTACCAACACTGGACCACATCATGGCAGAACAGGCAAGACTGGGGTGTTAAAGTCAGTCTTCAAATCATTACCCTGTCCTCAGGTCACAGATATGTATTCCCAAGGACAATAAAGAAATGTTTACCCAGACGTCGTGGGCAAAACCTGGGACCAGACATACATACAAGACACTAGCCCCAAAACACAAAGACAGGGACAAAGGACTTTACAATAGATCACTCAGATGTCTGCCTGGCCACTGCCCTTACAGGGACTTGGGTGCCTCTTGACATAAACAGGCCAGTGTAAACCCCCGGCTTGGATCAGAACAAGTCCGATGCTGTCATTAAGCCATATGAGGTCACCACTGAGCCTCAGGTTAGGGCCCACTCAGACTCCGTAGCTTTTGCCATGGAGCCAGAAACTGGATCCTTAGATGCAAGCCTCTAAGGTCCCCACTCACACATGTGTACTCACAGGCATCCAGACAAAACCAAGGCTCGAGTCATTCAGAAAGCCAGTGGTAGCTCAAGGAGTCAAGCAAGACCGGGACTCAGAAGAGTGCAAACCCAAGTCTCTGTCCCCCTGTGTCCTGAAGTTTTGACAGAGTCTCAGGGGAAGGCCCTTGTCAGGGTTAATTCCCTCCCAGAAGAACAAAAGCAGATCTGACTTACCTCCCCTGGGGTTGAAGCTGAAGACTGAAGAGTTGAATTTGGTGGGCACTCCAGTAGTCGATCTGCTCCCCTCCAGAAAACAGTGGCCTATAGAGCCCTGGAATGTCTCACAGAGCACCTCCCCTATAGCCTGCCGTCCATCTGGGGGAGCCCAGAACGAGTCCATTCTGTGCCTGGTGGTGAATTCTTGCTGAGGCCTCCAAATGTTGTATCCAAGCAAGTTGTTAGGAAAGCGCCACTCTCTGAGATCTGATTGTGAGTCCTTTATTGCCAGTGACCAAGAGTCAGCTCACGCTCAAAATCTCTTGGCCCCAAGGAAGGGGATTGATTTCCTTTTATATGTTCCTCAGGATAAGAGGGCAAAGCAGGATTTTACAAAAGCAGAATAAGCAATTTAGGGGAGGGGGCTGGTAACTAGGAGGCAGGAGGCTCCCATATTGATTAACTAAGGAGGATATACACAAGTGGTTCCCATGATTGCTGGTTACGAAGGAGGGGCTTTTGGTACTTTCCATATAATCAATCAAAGGGGAATTCACAATAGCAAGTGGGCTTGTCAAGCAAGATGTGGTTACAATGGTCTATAGTTCTAAGCATAACATGACCCAGCACAGTGTGGCCCAGGTATGCACTCAAGGGAGAAATGGCTGGGGGAGAAGCCAAGATGGAGTCAGTCAGGCTTACATCTAAGATGGAGTTAGTTTGGTTCATCTCACCTTCAAGTGCACAAGTCAAGAATTGAGGTTTGGGAACCTCTACTTAGATTCATAGCATGTATGAAAACACCTGGATGTCCAGGCAGAAGTTTGCTGCAGGTACAGGGCCCTCATGGAGAACCTCTGCTAGAGCAGTGCAGAAGGGAAATGTGGGGTCAGAGCTCCCAGAGTCCCCACTGGAGTGCTGCCTAGCAGAGCTGTGAGAAGAGGGCCACAATCATCCAGACCACAGAATGATAGATCCACTTACAGCTTGCACCCTGTGCCTGGAAAAGCCATAGACACTCAATGCCAGCCCATGAAAGCAGCCAGGATTGAGGCTGTACTCTACAAACCCACAGGGGAAGAGCTGCCTAAGACCATGGGAACCTACCTCTTGTATCACCATGACCTTGATGTTAGACATGGAGTCAAAGGAGATTATTTTGGAGATTTAAGATTTGACTGCCCTGCTGGATTTTGGACTTGCGTGGGGCCTGTAGCCCCTTTGTTTTGGCCAATTTCTTCTATTTGGAATGGATGTATTTACCCAATGCTTGTGCCCTCATTGTATCTAGGTAGTAACTAACTTGCTTTTGGTTTTACAGGTTCATAGGCTGAAGGGGCTTGTCTTCTATCAGATGAGACTTTGGACTTGGACTTTTGGGTTAATGGTGGAAGGAGTTAGGACTTTGGGGGACTGTTGGGAAGGCATGGTTGGTTTTGAAATGTGAGTACATGAGATTGGGAGAGGCCAGGGGTGGAATGATTTGGTTTGGCTGTGTCCCCACCCAAATCTCATCTTGAATTTTATCTCCCATAATACTCACACGTTGTGGGAGGTACCCAGTGGGAGATAACTGAATCATGGGGGCAGTTTCTTTCATACTCTTCTTTTGGTAGTGAATAAGTATCACAAGATCTGATGGTTTTATAAACAGGAGTTACCCTGCACAAGCTATCTTATTTTGCCAGCTACCATGTAAGACATTCCTTTGCCCTTCCTTCATCTTCTGCCATGATTGTGAGGCCTCCCTGCCCATGTGAAGCTGTGAGTCAATTAAACCTCTCTCCTTTATAAATTAGCCAGTTCAGGTATGTCATTATTAGCAGCATAAGAACAGACAAATACAAGCAGAACAGGGTTACTCTGAGAAGCTTGAAAACTCTCTGGAGTTCCTCAGAAAGGAAGTGAGACAGGAAGAAAATCTAACCTCAGATTTCCCAACATATCCAAACATTTTATCCTCTACTCCATGCATATGCAGAGATTCAGCCCCAAGAAAGAGAAAAAGGTATGTGTGTTTAGAAACTTTCCTGTTTGTGACCCTTTTCCTCTCTCCATTTGGCCCCAAGCTAATAGGACCATTCCCAGTCTGTGGTGGCAAAACCATCTGGCACCTAATTGGTTGTCTTTCCAATGTACTATTTGTTGCCAAGTTATATGTAGCAGGGCCTTGAAAATCAAACACCTGGGCTTTGAAGGCTGCTGTGCCTGAAAGAATTTGACCCCTTAGGTCTTACTGCACTTGGAGGCATCTTGTTGTCAATGAAGCCTTCACAACAGAAGTCAGTATGGTGCTGAGTGTAAGACCAGTTCTCCACTGACCACCATTAACAGGGTTCAAAAAGTGCCCTTGCACCTCAAGTAAGATTCACATTGCAGAAGATTATATGACTCCATCAAAAGGAGTCAAATAAGAGTCCCCCAGATCTTTCTGTTCCTGTCAGGTCATCACCTCCTTGGCTGCTCAGTGTATACTCTAAGCATGCTCCTATCTTAAGGCTTACAATATTCTTCCCTCAGATATCTGCTCCCTTATTACCCTCAAGCTTTTCTTAAATTCATTTCCATGAGGCCTTCCCAGATCACCCTATTTCAATGACCTGTCTGCATGGTTTGAAAGTGTTCCCTCCATTCAAATTCATGATGAAACTTAATGCCTACTGTGGTAGTATTAAGAAGTGGAGCCTTTATAGGAAGTAGTTAAGCTCATGAATGAATCAGTGCCTTTTCTAAAAGGGCTGGAGGAAAATAGCTTAGGCTCCTTTTTATTATTCTGCATTTTGCCTTTTGAAGACACAGCATTTGCCACCTCTGCAGGATACAGTTGCAAGGTGTCATCTTGGAAGCAGGCAATGGGGCTCTCACCAAACACCAGGCCTGATCTTAGACTTTCTGGCCTCTGAAACTGTGAGAAGTAAATTTCTGTTCCTTAAAAATTACCCCATCTCAGTTATTTTGTTATAGCAACAGAAGTGTACTAAAACACTGTCCATTTTTAATTTTTAATACCTATTTCCGTGGCTTTAATTTTTCTGCTAAACAATTATCACAAGAATACAAATATGCTTTTTCTTATTATCTGTATTTCTCATGAATATAAGTGCCAAGAGGGGAGAATTTTTGGATACTCTGTTTACTGATAGAATGTCTGTCATAAAAAAAAAATGGCATTCAGTACAGAGAGATTTTACAACAGGGAAAAGGGACTCTAACAAGAAGGGCATGGATATTGAAATAGTGAGAATATGCCAACTATGACATCTGAAAGCATCACAAAGGCCAGATAGAAAAAAAAAATCTTTTTTTTTTTTTTTTTTAAAGAAAGCAGTTAAATAATGCTGGAAAGAACCAGGTATGAGAAGTAAGATGAGCAGGATTTAGGATGGGAGTCAATTAGAGATGTTTTACCAGCAGTCAGCTGATTCTTGCCAGGAAAGAGAGAAAGAGGAGTTTTTTCACATTCCAATGGCCAAAAGTGAACCAAAGTTCAGTTCTTTTCTGAGGGAAGGAGAGAAGTCTAAATAAAGTTTAGTTAACACAGGTAAGTGGGCATTTTGCCCATATTTGTCAATGGAAATAAGTAGTTCATAGATGGTTACCATTATTAAGCAGAGAATGGGACCAGGTAAGCAGGGAGTCATCATTGAGTCTTACCTAAGTCATATGAGAAAGGATGGCTCTTTGCAGTAAGCTGTTTCAGCAACACAAATAGATGGGGGTGATTTCTTGATCCTTGCTGATTTCCAAGATCACAAATCCCAGAGAAAGTTGAATATTGTCAGCCAGTGTGTAAATCAGTGCCTACCATGTAATACGTCCTCAGTCAGTATTTGTTGAATAAATAGATTAACACTCCCTTGGCAAGGATAAGAAAGGTGAAAAGATAACCAGGCAAGGCAGGAAGGAAAGGAGAAGAAGCCCAGTTACTGTCTCACACTTTACCTTCTGAAATCATAATCATATATTATTGTGATTACTGATGAGGGCTCACTATGCGTCAAGAACAGTGTTAAGTGTGTTGTGTGCATGACTGCTTTCATTTCTGACTAAGCTGTGACCTTTGGGCTGCTCCTGGGCTGGCTTTTGCCCATTGGTGTTTGAAATGGGCTAATTGTCATGGAGAGCAAAGACTAATTATGTTCTCATCAGAAATCTCCTTTGACAAAAGAAAAAAAAAAAAACAGAACAACTTTAACTTTCTGATCAGGTTTTATGCACTAATGATTAAGCTCTCTGTAAAAGTTTTCTTTTAAAAGAATCAAGGGACATGTCTATAACCTTGTATTTCTTGTGTTTTAGGATAGAGGCTACCTAAAAATTTATGTATACAAAATACTTCACAAGCGCTCAACAGAGATGCCACATTAAAAGTACACATATTCAGTTCAAGTTGCTCTCTCAATAAAAGCAAACATATCTGTTTAACTTCTTTTCATTGTTCTTAAAGAGTAGCTGGAAAAAAAAAAAGCCAATCCCTGGTACAAGGCATCAGGGTTTCTTATGTAATAGCCCAGGAGAGGGTATTTATTTGGGGTTTTAAAAGACTATACTCCTCTTGTTTGCTTCTAGTAGAATAGTGTTTGTTATAGTCATTATCTGTACATTGACTAAATTTCTACTATGTGAAGTGCACTGTTCTAAAAATTTAATGTTTTTCTAAAAGTTTATTCCTGCAATTCTGGAGTTACATAATAAGATTAAAAATGGTGACTCAATTTGGCATTTGGTTGGAAATGACAATAGAACACTTTGGATTCAGGAAATAATTCCTCCTACCTCAACTAACTAAAGCTTTATAGAAACAAATGAATTTCTATTGCAACTCTGGTTTAGCTTTTGTGACATTTAATTACAGGAAATTAAATTGTATCTGTTTTTTAAATATTAAATTCATTATTTACTTCTGAATACACAGTGGTTAGAAGTCTTTATTGTTTAAAAAACTATACAATTGTATGTGCTAAACTGAATTAAAAATTTAACATGTGTTAGGAAGGCCCTATTTTTGAATAAGATTAGTAAACAGTATATTTAATTAACACAACTATTATAAAGTGCTTAGCAAGGGTGCTTTCAAAAGCATTTTAGATTTTTTAATGAGACTGGAACAGATTAATATGAATGCCAGAGTAAATAAGAGTTCTTTTTATTCAAATAGTAATTAAATTTCCCCTGGAAAAAATGTGATATAACTTTTTTTTAATCTCTCACCTTCTTTGTTTCCCCAAATATTTCAAATATATTTTAAAATGCATTAGAATACCATTTGGAAATGATCTAGCCATGTGAAATGGTTGTGCGTGCTGTGCGTGATTTGAATGCCATCAAGTGGTGGTGCTTATTTGTGATAGCTGGAGGGCAGAAGCTGGGCTCAGAGGGTCAGCTGGGACAGGCAAAGTCTCCTTTAGATGTTTGAAAGAAGCTCAGTTTCTGAGAAATATTTTTCATGAAACTTTGTTTGGACTGATACCATTTCTCTCTCAGATCTAAAGCCTCTTCGTCTTGTTGAGCTTTGATGACTTAGTGTGAGGTTTGTCTGAGGACTCATTCTAACTTGAAATCTAGTGTCTGTTTCTTCTACTAATAACTCACTCTGATCTACTCCGAATAGTGTGTTTGCTTGAAAGTTCAAGTCCTTGCTTTTTCATGTCATCTTACCTGGCAGCTCTGGTTTTACTTAACTACAGGTTAGTGCAAAAGTAATTGGTTTTTGTTTTTTGTTTTCTTGAGACAAAATCTCACTCTGTAGCCCAGGCTGAAGTGCAGTGGCGCAATCTTGGTTCACGGCAACCTCTGCCTCCTGAATTAAAGTGATTCTCCTGCTCCAGCCTCCAGAGTAGCTGAAATTACAGGTACACACCACTGCACCCGGCTAATTTTTTGTATTTTTAGTAGAAACAGGGTTTCACCATGTTAGCCAGGCTGGTCTTCAACTCCCAACCTCAGGCATCCCAAAGTGCTAGGATTACAGGTGTGAGCAACAATGCCTGGCCAGTAATTGTGTTTTTTGCCATTACTTTTAATTAATGGCATACATTCATTATAGATTAGTGCAAAAGTAATTGTGTTTTTTGTCATTACTTTTAATGTATGCCATTAATTACAAGTAATGGCAAAAACTACAATGCTTTTGCACCAAACTAATAACTAAACATTTATTTATATGACACATGCTGTGGCCAGGTGCTGTGCCATAAACCTTGTCAAATATCAACAAATATTAGCTAATTTTATCTGCCTCGCAATCACATGGGGAAGTTGCTTTTGTTATCAATCCCATTTTATAGATGAGGAAACTTAGGCCTGGGGAAATAAAGTAACTTGAAATACAGGGATTCAACTCCAGGCAGCCTGATTCTAGAATTTCTACTCTAAATGTCCACAGCAGATACTGACATTGTCATATAGGACTATATAACAGGACCTGTTCCAGTGAGATTTACATCATCTACACAGATGTCATGTATATACCAACTGCAAGCACTTAGGACACATAAATTCACTGGGCACTAAAAAAATACCATATTTTAAGATAATGATTAAAATACTATATTTTAATACTCATGGAATATTAAAAACCTAGAGTATATTCATACATATTTTTTTGAGACAGAGGCTTGCTCTGTCGCCTAGGCTAGAGTGCAGTGACATGGTCGCAGCTCACTGCAACCTCTGCCTCCCAGGCTCCAGGATCCTCCTGCCTCAGCCTCCTGAGTAGCTGGGACTATAGGCACTCAACACCATGCCCAACTAGTTTTTGTATTTTTTTTTTTTGTAGGGGAGCAGTGTTGCCATGTTGCCCAAGCTGGTCTCAAACTCCTGGACTCAAGCAATTCTTCTGCCTCGGCTTCCCAAAGTGCTTGGATTACAGGCATGAACCACTGTACCCAGCCTAGAGTGTAATTTGATTCCTTTCCTATTTACCCTTAATCTTCTTTTTATTATGTCCCATGTAACCTCATTGACGGTTTTGAATTAAACAGTTTGTTACTCACACTGAGTGTAAACTCTTATGGAAGTTGAGAGATTTTCCAAATGTTCTATTCTCTTCTTTCAGGTTAGCTAGACATTTGGATGCCTCTGGCTCTTTACTCTGTATTTTAGATGTTTCGATTTCCTAATTCTTTTCTTCTTAGCCACTGGAGGAGCTACTTAAAATAATGGTTCTCAAATTTTTGGTTTCAGGACCTCTTTATAGCCTTAAACATTATGAAGAGCTTTTGTTTATGTAGACTGCTACCTATCAACATTTACTTCATTAGAAACTTTAAAACTATGTATTAATACATTTAAAAATAATAAATCCCTGATATACTAACATAAAACATCTTTATGAACAATACATATTCCAAGGCCAGAAATATTTTGTGAGAAAAGTGGCATTGCCTTATATATTTGCTAATCTCTTTAACTTTTGGCTTAATAGAAGACAGCTCATTCTCATATGTGTTTCTGTGTTCCATCTATTGTGCTATTACATGTCATGTAGATTCTGGGAAACTTCACTTTACACTCATGGGAGAATAAGAGTGATAAAAGAAAATAATGTCTTAGTATTATTAGGAGAATAGTTTCAATTATACAGACTTCCTGAAAGGGTGTCTGACAACCCTTTGAGAAACACTGCTGTTAAGAGAGTAGACAGGAGAAAAGGGAGAAAAAGAGTTTCCTCTAACGTCATGTTCCCAGTTATTATTCATCCTTTGTACAAAGTGGTGAAACAGAAAAATAAAGAGAAAGCCAAAAATGACTTTTATATTTTGAGCAAAATGCTCTGTGATCTTTTACTTTAATTATGAAAAGGGAAATGAATGGTCTTTTTTGTTCTACATGTAAAAGAAACTAGAGAGCCTGCCCTACTTTTCTTTCACACCAGTAACTTCTTGAGGAAGTGAACATGATGTTGATTTGACAAGTAGGTTGTTAGCCAATTTGCCTTAGGAACACTTAGCAGTTTCCTGCAGCTTCTATAAAATTCCTTAGAAGAAGTTTATAACATTTCCTGAAAATGAGTGTTGTGAAGAAAGGAAAGATGCTTTTGATTTTAATGCTGGGAATTTATTCATGAATGGATTCTGATACTAAAAGGAAATAGTATTAGTAAGAGAATCAACTTTAATTTTTTCACTACTCCTGGTAGTAATATTACAATAATATTATTAATAATTTTATGTACCGTGTCATTGTAACTCATCATGTTTCATCACTTCCAGGTTTTAAAACAAAAAGTAATGGTCCATATCCTAGCAGAAGTCTACAAGTTGAGTTTTATATCAGGCAAATTTTTGCCTCAGCCAAGTCTTGAAAAGTAGAATCCTAGATAGATAGATATAGGTATGTCTTTTCATCCAAAATCTTTATTTTGTATATTAGGTAATAAAGATCAAGGAGAAAGAAGTGATTCACTGCAAGTGACCATAGCATCTAGTCCTAGAGAAAAGAAAAAACCTCAAGACAAATCTGTAGACCTTAAGTAGAGAAAATGTATTTTCAGTACCTCTCTACACTTTAAATAAGTACAATAACAGCAAACAGAGCCCTTACTGTATACCAAATGCTCTTCTAATTTGATCAACTTTGTTTCTTAAAACAATTAATTTCAATTTTAACATATCTTCTTTTTTTACTCTACTGTTCGTTTTTAATTTCTTGAGTTAGGACTTACCTCATTAATTTTCAAATTTTTATTTTCTAATACAGGCATTTTTTTGGATACTGTTTAGTTGCAGTATTTCATGTAATATTTTAACTTTTATGTAATATTTTAATTGTTGCTCATTTCCAAATATTTTATAGTTTCTTTTGTGATTTTGTCTCTAATAAATTGATTATATAGATGTGTGCGTGTGTGTGTGTGTGTGTGTGTACATGTGCCCATGCACCTCTGGTTAATTCCAAGGGCATGTTTTGTAGGGAAAAACAATACGTTTGTTTTGTTTATGTGTGTATGTTTTATCATCCAAAGTCCACAGTTTACACTTGAGTTCACTGTTCACTTTTGGTGTAGTAGTACACCCTGTGAGTTTTGACAAATGTAAAATCACATGTATTCATTATTATAGTATCATTCAAAGTAGTTTCACTGCCCAGAAATCCTCTGTGCTATGCCTATTTATCCTTTCTGCCCACTAACACATGGGGAAACCACTGAGTTTTTTAAGTCTCCATAGTTTTACGTTTTCCAAAGTGTTATGCCACTGGAATTACATTGTATATGGCTTTTTCAGACTGGCTTCTTTTCTTTTTTCTTTTTTTTTTTTT
>NW_016107520.1:2297841-2352378 GCF_001604975.1 Cebus imitator | reverse complement strand
TTTGTGTGGCCATAACTTATCGCTTCATTTGGGTAAATGTGAAGAAGAACAATTGCTGGATCATATGGTAAGTGTATGTTTAGTTTTGTAAGAAACTGACAAACTATTTCCCAGCATGGCTTTCCCAATTATCATTCCTATCAGCAATAAATGATTATTTCTGTTGCTCTGCATCCTCACCAGCTTTTGGTGTTGTCAGTGTTTTATATTGTGGCCATTCTAAGAGATTATGTGGTTGTTTGAATTATCAATTCCATAATAACATATGATGTTGTGCATTTTTATGTATTTATGTGCCTATATATCTTTTTTGGTGAGGTGTCTGGTCAGATCTTTTGCCCACTTTTGGAGTTAATTTTCTTATTGTTGAGTTTTAAGTTATTTGTATATTTTGTCTTTTATCAGATAAGTCTTTTGTAAATATTTCCTCCAAGTCTGTTACTTATCTTCTCATTATCTTGAAATAGTCTTTCACAGAGGAGTTTTTAATTTAAATGATGTTCAGTGTATCAGTTTAACAATAAACAACCATTTATTTCATGGATCATATCTTTGGTGTTGTACCTAAATATTCATTGCCATATCCAAGATCATCCAATATTTAGATACAATATCATCATGTTGTATCTAAATATTCATTGCCACATCCAAGATCATTTTCCCCTATATTATCTTCCAGATGTTTTATAGTTTCCCATTTTACGTTTAGGTCTATGATCCATTTTGGGTTAATTTTTGTGAAGGGTGTAATTTCTATGTCTAGATTCATTTTCTCTTCATGTAGATGTTAACTTGTTTCATCTTCATTTGTCGAAAAGACTATCTTTGATCATTGCATTTTCTTTTCTCCTTTGTCAAATATCAGTTTACTATGTCCGTATGAGTCTATTTCTGAACCCTCTATTCTGTTTCATTGGCCTATTTGTCTATTCTTTTGCCAGTACTACACTATCCTGATTACTATAGCTTTAGAGCAAATCTTGTAGTTGAATACTGGAGTCCTCTAACTTTTTGTTGACTATTGAGTTGACTATTCTGAGACTTTAGAATCAATTTGTCAACATCCACAAAATAACTTGGGATTGCACTGAATCTATATCAAATTAGGAAGAATGGACATCTCAACAATATTGTCTTCCTATCCATGAACATTAACTATCCATTTATTTAGTTCTTCTTTATTATCTTTCATCAGAGTTTTGTAGTTTTTCTCACATAGATCTTATGCTTGTTTCATTAGATTTATATCTAAGTATTTCATTTTTGGGGGTGCTAATGTAACTGATATTACATTTTGAATTTTAAGTTCTACTTGTTTACTACTGATATACAGGGAAGCTATTGACTTTTGTATCTTAACTTGAATTTTACAACCTTGCTATAATCACTTATTAATTCCAGGGATTTTTTGTTGTTGTTTTGATTCCTTCAGATTTCTACACTTTGAACAAAGACAGTTTTACTTCTTCTTTCTCAATCTGCACATCCTTTATTTTGTACTTTTGTCTTACTGTATAAGGTAAGACGTCAAAGGATGATGTTGAAAGGAGTGGTAAGAGACATCCTTACTTTGTTCCTAAATATGCAGAAAGGCTTTGAGTTTCTCACTATTAAGTATGATGGTAGCTGTAAGTTCTTTGTGGATGATATTTCTCAGGTTGAGAAAGTTTCTCACCATTCCTAGTTTTCTGTGAGGGTTTTTTTTTTTTTTTTCCATGAATGGACATTAGATTCTGTCAAATGCATTTTTCTGTGTCTATTGAGATAATCATGTGAGTTTTCTTCTCTAGCCTGCTAATGTGATGAATTACATTAATTGATTTTTGAGTGTTGAAGCAGCCTTGCAGTTTGGATAAATTTCACTTGGTAAGGTATAATTATTTTTATACATTCCTGGGTACATTTTGCTAATATTTGTTGAGGATTTTGCATCTATGTTCATTAAAGATATTGCTTTGTAGTTTTATTTTTATTTATTTTTTTTGTTTACTTGGTTCTGAATGTTATCTCATTATTAGAAAATAGGATTTATTTGCTTAGAGCTGCTGCTGGTCTTGATAGTACCTTTTAATTAATTTCAATTAAATTTAAATATTTCTTTAAGAAACTTTCAAAGGGACAAACAGCTTGCCATCCCTGTGCTCATTAGCAAAATGCATCCCTTTCTTCATAATCCATGACAAGGCAAACATCTTGGCTGATAGGGAGTAGGCTCAACTTTGTCAACCTTTCTCCTTCTCAGCTAATTTCTCCTGTGCAATCGACTATTTGGGGTGGCCCTGTCTTTTGTGTATCCTCAGCCTTGCTTTGTGGTCAACAATGTGGAAAATTTTTGTGAATATTTTGTGTGCCCATGAAAAAAATGTGTATTATACTAAAGCATAAAATAGATTCTGTTATTTCCAGACCAATAAAGTAAAAATACTTTATTGTCTACATATAAAAAATTATAAATTCTTTGTGCATAAAGAATATGTGATTAACCCAGATGACAATAAGAATTTTAAAAATGAAGTTAAAAAAAGAATTATAAAAATCCAAAAATATCAGAAAAATGTTAATAAAATGAAAATTGGTGTTTCAATATTAATATCAGAAAAATAGATTCATAGACAAGAAGAATTATTGAAAATAAAACTGTCGACTTGAAAAATAAAGCAATTTACTGGAAATATGTAACAATTTTTCACCTGTGCATGCCTAAGGACATAGCTTTATCTATCTCAGTTTTTAACCTTCATCATCCCTCTATAAGTTTGTTTTTGTGGTGCTGATAAAGACATACCTGAGACTGGGCAATTTACAAAGGAAAGAGGTTTAATGGAGAACTCACAGTTCCATGTGGATGAGAAGCCTCACAATCATGGAAGAAGGCAAGGAGGAACAAGTCATATCTTACATGGATGGTGGCAGGCAAAAAGAGCTTGTGCAGGGCAACCCATTTTTAAAACCATCAGATCTCAAGAGACCCACTCACTATCATGAGAACAGCACGAGAAAGACCCACCCCATAATTCATTCATCTCCCTCCAGGTCCTTCCCATAGCATGTGGGAATTATGTGAGCTACAGTATGAGATTTTGGTGGGAACACAGAGCCAAACCATATCATTCTGCCCCGGCCCCTCCCAAATCTCATATCTTCACATTTCAAAACCAATCATCCCTTTCCAACAGCCCCCCAAAGTCTCAGCTCATTTCAGCAGTAACTCAAAAGTCCACAATCCAAAGTCTCATCCAAAACAAGGCAAGTTCCACAAGCCTGTAAGATCAAAAGCAAGTTAGTTACTTCCTAGATACAATGGTGTTACAGGCAATGGATAAATACAGCCAACCCAAATGGGAGAAACGGACCAAAACAAAGAGACTACAGGCCCCATGTAAGATCTCCCTTGACTCCATGACTCTTCAAATTTTCCAAACTTTTATGCTGTTTCCCTTATAAAACTTGAGTGCATTTAACAGCACCCAAGTCACATCTTGAATGTTTTGCTGCCTAGAAATTTTTTCCATGAGATATCCTAAATCATCTCTCTTAAGTTCAAAGTTCCAGCAATCTCTAGGGAAGGGGCACCAGTCTCTTTGTTAAAACATATCAAGAGTCACCTTTGCTTCAGTTCTCAACAAGTTCTCATTTCCTTCTGAGACCACCTCAGCTTGGACTTTATTGTCCATATCACTATTAGCATTTTGGACAAAGCCATTCAACAAGCCTCAAGGGAGTTTCAAACTTTCCCACATTTTCCTGTTCTTCTTTTGAGCTCTTCAAACTCTTCCAACCTCTGCCTGTTACCCAGTTCCATAGTCACTTCCACATTTTCAGGAATTTTTTCACCAGTGCCCCACTCTACTGGTGCCAATTTACTGTATTAGTTTGTTTTCACACTGCAGATAAAGACATACTCAAGACTGGGAAGAAAAATAAGTTTAATTAGACTTACAGTTCCACATGGCTGAGGAGACCTCAGAATTATGGCAGAAGGCAAGGAGGAGCAAGCCACATCTTACATGGATGGCAGCAGGCAAAAAGAGCTTCTTCAGGGGTGAGTCCCATTTTTAAAACCATCAGATCTCATGAGACCCATATAGTATCACAAAAACAGCATGGGAAAGACCTGCCCCCATAGTTCAATCATCTCCCACCAGGTCTATCTCACAACATGTGGGAATTATGGGAGCTACAAGATGAGATTTGGGGTCACAGAGCCAAACCATATCAACCCCTAACCTAGAATATTACTATGTTTATGTGTTTTCCTTCCTCTAACTACTCCTTTACTTATCTCTGCAATAGTTGTTTTACGCAACTATTAAACAGAGTGATCTGAAAATAAAACTCATGTCAGTTAGTTACTGCAAACACTCCATTGGTTCCCCATTGCCAAGAGTCTAGGCACTTTAACATGGTATTCATGTTATAAACCTTATCTTAATAGCCTCAGACAAAAGTATTTATTAATTTGCAGAAATATAATTAGTGGATTTTACAGAGATTACACATATTTATACCTTTGTCTTACTGCATCTACTTTAGAAATAATAATATCTGATGTCTACTGATTGCTTATGTGTTCTATATAAATGCTTATCTAAGCTACTTGATCTTGTATCTTCTTGCATAAGCTACTTGATCTACTTGTATTATTTCATTCTTACAACAAGCTTATAAGTATTATTATCTTCATTTTATAGTTGAAGAGACTAAAGATTAGGGAACTCAAAGGTCTTGTCCAAAGTTATACATCTTGTAAATGGTAGTCAGAATTTAAAAGCAAACAATCTGGCATCGAAAATCACATACTTAACTACTGTACCTGTACTATCTCTACGCAGCCAGAGTTCCACCAGTATAGTTTATTATATTTTGACTATGAATCATACTAACCTCTTACCTATAATGCAGTGAAAATAGAGTCATGCACCACATAACAATGTTTTGGTCAATCATGGACCACATATATGACAATGGTTTCATAAGATTATAATGCTATATTTTTATTATATCTTTTCTATGTTTAGATACATGAACATTTACCATTGCATTACAGTTGTCTGCAGTATTTAGTACAGTAGCATTCTGTACAGGTTTGTAGCCTGGGAGCAATAGGCTGTAGTATATGCTATGATGTTCACACAAGGACAAAGTTACTTAGCAAAGCATTTCTCAGAATGTATCCCCATCATTAAGTGACACTGACTGTACAGTGAATTCTCTTTAAGAAACAGTGCTTGTTTAATAGTTTCTAAATGCTTCTGAATAAGTTGGTTCCCTTAATAAAGGGAATTAAAATAAATATTTATAGAGTGCCAATTTTGAGGAAACAAAAGCAATAATGCATGTTCCATGCTTTTGTAGAATTGCCTCTGTAACCCGTCTGTTGTATAGACATTTAAGGATGCTAGTGAAATAAATTGTTACTGATGTCACAGTAGAAATATTTGCACAGTTCTAGAGTGAGGTTAATTTAATAGACTTTGTAGAGAAAGAGAATATTGAGCAGTGTTTTGCAAAATATGTTGGAATAAAGGAAAAGGGGTATTCTAGATAAAAATCACAGGGTGGATAGTGGAATAGTGTAATAAAGTATGTTTAATTGAGAAACATCCAGAGGGATGACTATGATAGGAACAGAGAGAGGAGAAAATGGAAAATGTGTTGATAACTGAGGTGAAGTAGACACAGAAAAGATTTTGCAGTGTCTTGTACTAAAAGATTTGTCTTTTATCTTCTAGGCAACCAATAGTCATTCCAAAGCTTTCATCCAGGATGTAACATAGTGAGATTTACATTTTTGGATGACTCTTCTTATTATAGTATTAAATAGTGGATTTGAGATGGGCATATTGGAGTAATGAAAGCCAATTCCAAGACACTCATAACAGTTCATGTGAGGAGGACTCAATACCTTAACTAAGAATCAGTGGAGATCAATGAATACAAAAGATGAGGAGCCAGGCTTAAGGAGCTGTTAACAGGGCTTGGCCATAGTTTGAACAAGAGGGATAAAGGAATTAAGGTGTCTTGGATAGCTAAGTGGTTTCTGAGTTAAAATATCTATGCCAAAATCTCCTATGACATCCTACTAATCCACAAAGGTGAATCTAGGGATTCTCGACAGATATTGTATGCCTGCCCAGATATTTTACTGATGTCCAAACCAGTTTATATTTGAAAGACATAAGTTTCCATTTAAAAAAGAAAAACTATAAGATCTTTCAAAAACACTCAGAAAAGGTGTTTTATATTTTATTGAGTGACAGTTACATTTCAACTATCTATGATATTTTTCATCATTCTTGCAAGCAGAGATAGAAATGTACTGGCTTTGAATTGTCATTCTGAATTGCACCAAATGAGATAATAGCTACTCACTCTGATTGCTCTATAGATTTTATAGGCAGCTGATACTACTGAATTTTTAGTTCTAAAACAAGAAAAATGCTAAACTTTCGAGCTAAGAAATTTTGCTTATTTTATGTTTATTTTTCTGCTGCTTGTAACTACCCAAACCTTTTTCATTATAATTAGTCTTGAAGTTCTTGCTTTTCTAAGGTATACTGCTAATATTCATAGGAGAGCTTATCTAACTCCATCTCCTGGTTCTAACAGTTGCTCCCAAGTTGTAACTCAGCTGTAAGTCACAGTAACTCACGGTAACAATTTCTAATGAATTTGTAATAGCCAATCAAGCAATTAGGCTATATACTTCTGGAGATTTTGTTACGTCTGTGGTTTTATCCTAACCATTAAATTGCTAACCAAAAGTGAGCTGCATATGTTAAAACTTAAATTTAAAAACTTTTAAAGCTAAAGCATTTTTCAATGTTAGTGCTTCAAACTATTGATAAATTAGGTACCAAATTATTAATTACTTAATTAACCTGAATTTCATGAGAATGCTAAATACTTCTTTAGCATGCTAAATACTCAATAGTTAGTATTTAGTATACATATATGCTAAATACTTCTTTAGCATTCCCATGAAATTCAGGTTAATTAAAACAAAATATATAGTATAATATCTATAAAAGTATTAAATAGTTCAATGAACAAAGGGAAACATTATTTTATAAGAATGCCCTTTCTATTCTAACTGCATTTTAAGTGTGAAATCTAAATGGAAAAAAAGAACACAAAGTTTTCTTTACTATTTCCTTGTAAGTGTTAGCAAAGTGGCTTTCTTTCTGTAACATCCTACATTTGGGACCACCAAAAACTAGCGTATTAGCTCCCATGCCTCAACATCACGTAAGTCCAGGTTATGGATGACATAATCTTTCTTCATTCTACTTCTTTATTGTTCTGTCTTCTCTCCTTCACACTTTCTCATTCTCACCTTTTCTCTTCCTCTTCCGTATTCTCTGCCTGCTCTCCCTCATCTTCCTCCTCCTCCTCTTCTCCCTTTTAAGGCTTACAAGCTTAAATGTGGTCAGCCTACAGAAATGAAACCAACTCAGTCATCTCTGGATGACAAACTGCCAATGCATTTACTTCCAAAGATTTGGAGGAGGAAGCGTGAACAGACGGTGGATTCACTAAGAAAGTGAAGAGTTGCAGGAATTCATATTATGTAATGAATTTCAGTCACTGGGCATTTTTTCTTGTTGATGATAATTACATGACTGTTTTTGCAAAAAGAAAATCACCTGTATCATTTTTTTTTTTTTTTTGTCTTTGGCTTTTTCCCTCACTAAAAATGTCCACAGTATAAGTCAAGCATCTAAAAGTCAACACCACATTTTAATTGGGGGAATTTTTTAAAAGCTGACAGCTTTTTCTGCATCTGTTTCTTGACATTAACCTCTCTTGCCACATCTTTTGCTCTTGCATTTGTAGCTATAACAGAGAGGGAGGTTGCATCCGTCATTATTGAGTTTTTCTGCCCATTCCTTGTCAGAAGTTCTTTTTGATCTCTTCCCACCCTAAACTGCATGGAATAATTCATGAAGGTTCAAAACAAACAGCAATTATGGGAGTGCTAATATTATATCTTCTTTAGAACTTCTTTGACTTTTCTCTTCTGTAGTACAGCAGGTCTTTGAATAATGTGAACTTGTTCAGCATCATTTCTTTATGACATCAATGAGAAAAAAAAATTGATTCCTGACTGGGGCCACTGTGTGTATGAAGCGTGCATGGTCTCCCATGTCTGCATGGGTTTTCTCTAGGTACTACAGTTTCCCCCCACATCCCAAAGCTGTGTGTGTGGGGTGAACTGGCATGTCTACCTGGTCCCAGTCTGAGTGAGTAGGGGTGTGTATGGGGGTATCCTGCAATGGAATGGCAATCCTGTCCAGGGCTGATTCCTGTCTGGCACCCTGAGTTTCTAAGAGAGACTCTGGCCACCTGTCTACTTGAACTAGCATAAGTGGATAAATAATAATCTTACCTGTTTTTCTTAATCTTTCTTAAGCTTATGAAGCTCAGGTGTATTTCAATGTTTAATATTAGAAGGATTTTGGTCTTATTTTAGAATTTAGATGATGACTTGTGACCAGAAATATGCCACAATAACCTAATTATTAGTTATACCAATTAGTCTATTAAAATTGATTTCATTATATGTCATTTCAATTAAAATTGCGATTTCTAAGACAATGTTAAATGAAGACTTATTCTACCTCTTGCCCAGATTTCATCCTAAAAGTCAGACTTAACCTCATGTAAATTTTGAAAGGAATTAAAATTTGTCTCCTCCCCACCTCCCTTATCAGCCCCCCTTTCATTTTCCATTTCTGGAATCACTGTCTCTTTCACTGTGCTTAGCTCTGCAATCTATGAGTTCCTGCAGTCCCTACTTGCTGACTTTTCCTAAGATGTTAACAGGTAACTGTGGTGTAACTGAAATAAAGTGTGAGGTGTGATCCTTTCAGTCTCTGATGATCATCATGGTAACAGGGGGCTCCTCATTTCCAAAACCTTTAAAGACTCAAAGAAAAGCAGCTTGTACAATGAATTGACAAGCATTGGGTTTATATTTTCAAAGACTTTTTACATAATGATGGCCTAGTCTGTTTACAGGCAACTGTCCTTTTAAATACTCATGCATTATCCACCTGCACTACAAGTAAACAGAGTGATTTTCTCTTTTCCACTTTGTGTCCAGTTTTATGCACACACATATGCACACAAACATATATATCCATATATCAAAGAATATGGTATGGAAATTTCTAGTAGCTAGTATGAAAAAGCAAATACAGATTTTTCTTTGGACTTGACTTCCTAATACAGAATATTTGCACCTTTTGGCTGACAAATTATGTATATTCATACCCAGCAGACTTGTCCTCATGAACTTTTTGCCAGAACAAAAATCGACCTTGACTGATGACGTAAAGGTACTTTCAAAGTAACAAAAGTTAATATAATTACTGGTCGTCACATCATCACTACTTTAGCATCCATTACAATCATTAATTTCCTGGGAGCTGTTAAAATCTTACCCTGTCTTTGAAAATTCCCCAAATGTCTTTAATAGAAATTATTTGGTGAGCTTAGCAGGAATTTAATCTAAAATGAGATCCATCTGGTAGATATATCAAATTAATAGTACTTGAACATTGAGTTCTACTTTTCAAAACTGATTAGGTACAACTATATCAATTGTCTTGACAAATATAGATGTGTTTTTATTATAATTTCATCACAGGTTGCCTTTCTCACACCTGGGTGGTTTAGAATAAAAACTTGTGCAGACCGGTTATCAACTTGGTGAAATAGAGTAGATAATAACTACGTAAGAAAATGGAAGAAACTTCATGCTTCATTTAAATGTCTGCATCTCTTTTTGGTGCAGCTTGATCTAGTCTTCTCAAACTTTTAGAGGATTTGATAATTCAGCAACAGGCTCAAATAAGACACTTAAAAATGTAGATTAGAGACTACAAGTAGCCGGAAGAAAATATAGGACGTACTTTAGATTTGGCTTCCTAATACAATTCAAAATAGCACAATTTAAGCATCTACAATAGTATCACATGAATTCAGAAGTCTCTGAGGAGGTGCATAATCCAAAGGTAAATGTTTTTCTCCTTGAGGATTTGAGGTAGTAAGGCTCTCCTATACTGTGGAATTTCCCAGGTAAACTTTGAGGGCATTGATTCTATGCTTCTTATAAAAGATCTTTAAATTCACTTAGCACTTGTAATCACCAGGGAGGCCTTAAAATCCTCTAACATCTAACTCTGTATTTCTTCTAAGAGGATATAGAAAGATAGGTGATACCCAAAAAAAGAAATTGACTTACACCAAAAATGGGCAATCACAGATGCTCTGTATTCAAATTGTGCATGCGGGGACACACACACACACACACACACACACACACACACACCCCTAGCTCTCCAACATTGCAATGAAGCATTGTAAACACCAGGGAGACTGGGAATTCATATCTAGGTAGTGCTGCCTAGGTTTAAGGTTTTAGAACAGAGTTTGGCAACAATGAGTTTAATCTATAAAAACATGTACATGTCTGTTATGATAAAATGTGGGTTTTTCATGTAACCTATTCTTCAGTTTCAAGAAAATCCTTTATTCTCAAAATTAGGGCTTCCTAATTCTTTTGGTATACACTTTTCTTATGTGAAATAATAGCCAGAGAAGATGTAGTGTGTGTTTGTATGTTCTTACTTGCAAAAACGAAAAAGAAAATTGGCAACCTTAATTGACTATGAAATTTGCTTTTGGAATATTACTAGCTGGTAAAATCCAAGCATCTGGAAAAATTGCTGCCCAACATGGGACACACACTCCCTTCACTCTGGTTTTAGATAACATTTCATAGAAATTCAATTTTATAATCTTGCTTTGGCAATTCAGAGAAGTTCCTCCCCCTACCTCCATAGAAGCTAAAACGTTAATCAAGAGAGATGTAATTATAGTTATAGTTTATTTCATGGAGTTGTAGCTTATTTCATGGAGGATATATATGGCTGAAATTCTGCTAAGATATATTTTTTACCTCTAATTTCATATTTCTTACAAAATTAGTAATGTGATTTTCATTGAAATAAAAATACCACAAGAATTATGTTTATGTATAAACTTTTTAGCAATCTAGTGAAATGATTATGAAATGGTAAATATTTTGATTACATGTTTAAAATGGTGCCAATAAAAGATTAAAAATGTGAACAGATGAAGTTCAAAATACCAATGACAGTTTAAATAGGATGTAACATATCAAAAAGTCATTACATTTCCAGTAAGTGTTCTGTAGAGCAAAAACCTGCCATTCTCTAGTGGTTATGTTTACCTTAAAAATGAACATCTAGCTTTGTGTTAAGGAGAGAAAACTGAAATATTTCAGAGGTAACAATTCAAAATGTCACTGTAAATGTTAAAATAGAAATGCACATTTTGGAGAATACACACAGAAAATGAATACAATTGTGGATTGCATAGTTGAGAAGTCGTTCAAAAATGTTTATAAAGCCAGTTCATCGACTTAGTACAGACATACTTCAGAGTGTCAGTTTGAGTCCAGACAATGACAATAAAGTGAATATTGCAAAGTGAGTTACATGGTTTTTTGGTTTCTTAGTGCAGATAAAGGTAGTATTTATCCTATACTGTAGACGACTATTAAGTGTCCAATAGCAGTATGTCTAAAACTCTATTCCTTAATTTAAAATTTGTTTTGCTAAAACATGCTAATGATCATCTGAGCCTTCAGTGACTCATAATCTTTTTGCTGGCGGAAAGTCTTGCCTCAATGTTGTTGGCTGCTGACTGATCAGGGTGTTACTTGGTGAAGGTTGAGGTGGCTGTGGCAATTTCTTGAAATAAGATGATAATAAAGTTTGCTGCATCAGTGGAGCCTTCCTTTCATGAAGTATTTCTCTATAACATGTAGTCTTTGATGACATTCTACCCACAGTAGAAATTATTTCTAAATTGGAGTCAGTCTTCTCAAACCTTGCCACTGCTTCATCAAGTAAGTTGATGCAATATTCTAAACAAAAATCCTCTGTTGTCATTTCAATAACATTCACAGCATCTTCACCAAGAGTAGACTCTCTTTTAGAAAACCATTTTATTTGCTCATCCATTAGAGGCAACTCCTTATTCATTCATGATTTATCATGAGATTGCAGCAATTCAGTCACATCTTTAGGCTCCACTTCTAATTCTAGTTCTTTTGCTATTACTTCCTCCAGTGAAGTCTTGAACCACTCAAAATCATCCATGAAGGTTGGAATCAACTTTTTTCAAACTCCTGTTAATGTTGATATTTTGACCCCTTCCCATGAATCATGAATGTTCTTAATGGCATCGAGAATGGTAAATCCTTTCCAGAAGGCTTACAATTTGCTTTGCCCAGATCCATCATAGGAATTGCTATCTATGATAGCTTTAGTTACAAAATGTACTTATTTCAAAACTTGTTTTATTTCAATAGCTTTTGGGGTACAAGTGGTTTCGGTGCCATAAATGACTTTCATAAGTGATGAAATCTGGGATTTTAGTGCACCCATCACCCAAGTAGTGTACATTGTACTCAATATGTAATTTTTTATCTCTCACCCTGCTTCCACCCTCCCCATTCTGAGTCTCTAAAGTCCATTATAGCACTCTGTATGCCTTTGCATACCCGTAGCTTAGCTCCCACTTACATGTAAGTGAGAACAGATGGTATTTGGTTTTTTATTTCTGAGTTATTTCATTTAGAATAATGGTCTCAGCTATATACAAGTTGCTGCAAAATACATTATTTTGTTCTTTTTTTATGGCTAAGTATTCCACGGTGTATATATACATTTCCACTCACTGGTCAATGGGCATTTCAGTTGGTTCCATATCTTTGCAATTGTGAACTGTGCTGCAATAAAAATATGTATGCAGGTGTCTTTTTGATATAATGACTTCTTTCCCTTTGGGTAGATACCCAGTAGTGGGATTGCTGGATCAAATGGTGTATCTACTTTAGTTCTTTAACAAATCTCTCTATTGTTTTCCATAGAAGTTGTACCAGATTACGTTCTACCAGCAGTGTAAAAGCATTCACCTGACAAAATGTATTTTCTAAATAATAAGTTTTGAAAGTTGAAATGACTCCTTGATCCATGGGCTACAGAGGATGTTGTGTTGGCAGGTGTGAAAATAACAGCCTTCTCCTTGTACATGTCTATCAGAGTTCTTGGGTGACTAGGTGCATTGTCAATGAGTGGTAATATTTGAAAATAAATTTTTTAGCAGTAGGTTTCAACAGTGAGCTTAAATATATTCAGTAAATCATGCTATAAACAGATGTTCTGTCATCCAGGCTGTGTTGTCACATTTCTAAAGCACAAGTTAGCCTAATTCTTAAGATCCCTGGGATTTTCAGAATGGTCAATGAGCATTGGCTTCAACTGAGTCAACAGCTGGATTGCCCCCTAAGAAGAGAGTTAGCCTGTCTTTTGAAGTTTTGAAGCTAGACATTGAAATCTCCACTCTAGCTATGAAAGTCCTAGATGGCATCATCTTCCAATAGAAGGCTGTTTTATATACATTAAAAATCTTGTGATAAGTGTACCTCCACCAGTCATCTCAGCTAGATCTTCTGGATAACTTGCTGCAGCTTCTACATCAACACTTCTGCTTTGCCTTGTGCTTTTCTGTTATGAAGATGGCTTCTTTCCATATGAACCAATCTCTACTAGCTTCGAATTTTTCTTCTGCAGCTTCTTTATCTCTCTCAGCCTTCCTAAAATTGAAGAAAGTTAGGACCTTGCTATGAATTAGGCTTTGGCTTAAGGGAATGTTGCAGTTCATTTGTTCTTCTATCCAGACCACTCAAACGTTCTCCCTATCAGCAAGAAGGCTGTTTCAATTTCTTATTTGTATATTTGCTGGAGTAGCTCTTTTAATTTTCTCCAAGTACTTTTCCTTTACATTTACACCTTGGTTAACTGACACAAGAGGCCTAGATTTCTGCCTATCTCAGCTTTAAATCTGTCTTTCTCACTAAGGTTAATCATTTTTAGCTTTTGACTTAAAATGAGAGTGTGTCTCGTCCTTTTATTTGACTCCTTTTTACTTGAACACTTATGGGTAACTGTAAGGTTATTAATCGGCCCAATTTTAACATTATTGTGTCTCAGGGAATAGGACAGCCCAAGATGAGGAAGAGAAATGGAAAAACAACTGATCTGTGGAGAAAACACAAAACTTTTATCAATAAAGTCTGCCGTCTTATATAGGTATGGTTTGTGGTGCCCAAAAATAATTACAATCATAACAAAATATCCCTGATTACAGTTCACGGTAAGATATATCAAAATAATAATAATAAAGTTTGAAATGTCGTGAGAATTAACATAATGTGACACAGAGACACAATGTAAACATATGCTGTTGGAAAAACAGTACCTGTAGACTTTGCTCAGTGCAGGTTTGCCACAAATCTTCAACTTGTAAAAAATGCAATATCTGCAAAGCACAATAAAGCAAAGCACCATAAGCAGGTATGCCTGTATTCCTCTACTGGAAGTTTTAGTATTCAGTAAAATTTGAGTTAAGTAAAACACACCTGGAACTCTTGATTAATCAGAGAATTTTTCTCTCTTAGAAGGACTTGAGTGATGATGAAATAGACTCACAGTAGGGAGAAAAATAAAAAGTAACTTGGATTTTACGTGTTTTGTAGCCATCAAAGAATCAGCCTAATCTTCTATATTTTCTCTAGCTTTACTGTAATATTGTGTAGTTCAACAGCCACCTTCCAATAATTGCTGCTTCTCCAAGTAGGTGATGTGCGGGAAAGGGCAGGGCCAATGATCTTATGGTACATTTGGAGTTGTGATGTGCACTGTGATCAAGGCTGCGAAGGTGATGAAAGAAGTAAAGATAAGACTTCTTATCTTTAGATTGTTGATTTTCTTAAGGGGATGCTTCAGATGCCTGAAAAGTATATTAAATAGTTGTATGGTCTACAGTTGAGTGCTAACTAAACTATGCACTGCTACGGACATTTCAATGAGTGAAACATGAGTGTGGCTTGAGGAATCTGGTACAGAGTTGTGAGCCTTGGTTTGAAAGGATCTAAGATGGCCAGTAGACACATATTTATTAAAGATTTTCTAGGTGTATCTGCCTGGAATACTATGTTACAGATCTGGTTATCTTTTTTTTTTTTTTTTTTTCTCTGAGACAGAGTCTCACTCTGTCACCTAGGCTAGAGTACAGTGGTGTGATCTTGGCTCACTGCAACCTCTGACTCTTGGGTTCAAGCAATTCTCTGCTTCAACCTCCTGTGTAGCTGAGATTACAGGCTCCTGCCACCATACCAAGCTAATTTTAAAATATTTTTAGTAGAGACGGGGTTTCACCATTTTGGTCAGTTTGGTCTTGAACTCCTGACCTCGTGATCCACCTGCCTCAGCCTCCCAAAGTGCTGGGATTACAGGTGTGAGCCACTGTGCCTGGCCCTGGTTATCTTAACTAAGAAAGATATATTGGAATAAAAAATATTAGAAGAATGTGGAGGTTAGAAAATAGTATGAGGAAGAACTCACCTATTTCATCTTGAAGGAGCTTTGGTAGTTTGTAACTTTCAAAAAAATTACTTACATCATTAAATTTATTGGCATAAAAGTTTTCAAAAATTTTTATTTTTGCCTTTTAATGTCTGAAGGAGTTGCAATGATGTCTTCTCTCCCTTCCTATCAACTAGTAATTCGTATCTCATTTTCTTTATAAGTATAGTTTGAATTCTATCTTTTTAAATAATAAACATTTGATTTTTAAAATTGTTTCTATTGGGTTTCTTTTACCAATTTCCTTGATTTCTACTCTTCTTTGTTTTCTTCATTCTACTTACTTTGTGTTTAATTTGCATTTTATTTTTAGTTGCTTAAATTGAAGGCTGACATCATTGATTTTATACCTTTATTTTTTTCATATACAATTTGAATTAATAAATTTCCTTCTCAACATGGCTGTATTAGTCTATTTTCATATTGCTATAAAGAACTGCCTGAGACTGGGCAATTTATAAAGGGAGGAGGTTCAATTGATTCACAATTCAGCATAGCTTGGGAGGCCTCAGGAAACTTACAATCATGGCAGAAGGCAAATGGGAAGCAAAGACCTTCTTCACAAGTCAGCAGGAAGGAGAAGTGCTGAGTGAAGGGGTAAGAGCACCTTATAAAACCATCAGATCTCATGAGAACACACTATCTCAAGAAAAGCATGGGGAAAACCACCTCCATGATTCAATTACATCCACCTGGTCTCTTCCTTGACATCTGGGGATTATGGGGATTAAGAAGTTACAATTCAAGATGATATTTGGGTGGGGATGCAAAGCTTAACAATATCAATGGCTTAAGTGGTTTCTGACAAATTTTTCTTTGTTATATTTTTATTATCATTTAATAAAAAATATTTTGCAATCATACTAGTGATTTCATCTTCGCCTTATAGGTTATTTAAGGGTGTATGGCTTAATGTACAAAATGTACAAATATTTTGAAATTTTCCAGATATGCTTATATTTGCATTCTAATTTAATTCCATTTTGGTCAGAGGACTCACTCTACATGATTTCAATTGCTTTACATTTTTTGAGATTTATTGTGTTACCTAAAATATAGCCTTCCTTTAAGAATGTTCCATGTAATCTTGAAAATACATTTATTGCTAGGTATAGTGTTTTATAAATATTGTGTTAATGTTGCCGATATAGTGTTTTTTAAAGTTTTCCATGTCAACAACAACCAAGGACTCTCAGTCTACTTCACTCCCCTGCAAGCTCCACCAGAGCAGGTGCTGGTATTCAGGCTGGGAACTGAAAACAGATTACATTACAGGATACTTTGCAGACAGTCCCCATCACCAACAAGGGGAGTCTGGAAGCTCAGGTTTTTGGTTAGACCCAGAAGAGCAATAATCATTATAGCAGTCCAGCTCTCAGGAAGCCCCATCCCCAGGGGAAGGGGAAGAGCACTACATCAAGGGATCACCCTGTAAAACAAAAGAATCTGAACAGCAGGACTTGAGTTTCAGACCTTTCCACTGAAATAGCCTACCCAAATGAGAAAGAACCAGAAAAGTAATTCTGATAACATGACAAAACAGGGTTCTCTAACAGCCCCAGATGATCACACTAGCTCCACAGCAATGGATCCAAACCAAGAAGAAATCTCTGAATTGACAGATAAAGAATTTAGAAGGTTAATTATTAAGATACTCAAGGAAATAACAGAAAAAAAAGTAAGCCAGCTTAAAGAAATTTTAAAAACAATTCAGGATATGGATGAAAAATTCTCCAGAGAAATTGATATCTCAAATTTAAAACAATCACAACTTCTGGAAATGAAAGATACGCTTACAGAAATGCAAAACAGACTGGAAGGTTTCAACAGCAGAATTGAACAAGTAGAAGAAACTTTAGAACTAGAAGATAAGGCTTTCAAATTAACCCAATCAGACAAAAGCAAAAAGAATTTTGAGCAAAGCCTCCAAGAAATTTTGGATTATGTTAAACAACCAACTAAGAATCATTGGTGTTCCTGAGGAAGAAGAGAAATCTAAAAGTTTGGATAACTTATTTGAGGGAATAATCAAGGAAACTTCCCTGACCATGTTAGAGATCTAGACATCTAAATATAAGACGCTCAAAGAATGCCTGGAAAATTTACCACAAAAAGATCATCACCTAGGCACCTAGTCATCACCTTATCTAAATTCAAGACGAAGGAAAGGATCTTAAGAGCAGTGAGAAAAAAGCATCGGGTAACCTAAAAAGGAAAACCTATCAGATTAATAGCAGATCTCTCAGCAGAAACCTTACAAGACAGAAGGGATTGGGGTCCTATCTCTAGAGTCCTTAAACAAAAAATTATCAGCCAATAATTTTGTATCCAGTGAAACTAAGCTTCATAAGTGAAGAACAGATAAAGTATTTTTCAGGCAAACAAATGCTGAGAAAGTATGCCACTACCAAGCCAGCACTATAAGAAATGCTAAAAGGAGTTCTAAATCTTGAAAAAAAAACCTTGAAATATACCAAAATAGAACCTCTTTAAAACATAAATCTCATATGGCCTTTAAAACAATAAAACAATGGAAAAAAACAAAGTATTGAGGAAACAACTAACATGATAAATAGAACAGTACCTCACATCTCAATACTAACATTGAATGTAAATGGCCCAAATGCTCTGCTTAAAAAATACAGAATGGCAGAATGGATAAAAATCCACCGACCAAGTATCTGCAGACTCACCTAACACATACTGGCTCACATAAACATAAGGTAAAACGATGGAAAAAGATATTCCATGCAAATGAAAATCAAAAGTAAGCAGGAGTAGCTATTCTTACATCAGACAAAATATACTTTAAAGCAACAATAATTTTTTAAAGGACAAAGAATTACATTATATAATGATAAAAGGATTAGTCCAACAAGAAAATATTACAATTCTTAATATATATGCACCTAACACTGGAGCTCCCAAATTTATAAAACAGATCTGAGAAATAAGATAGATGGCAACACAATAATAGTGGGGGACTTCAATACTCAACTGACTGCACTAGACATGTCATCAAGACAGAATGTCAATAAAGAAACAATAGATTTAATCTATGCCCTAGAACAAATGGACTTAACAGATTTTAACAGGACATTCTACCCAACAGCTGCAGAATGTACATTCTTTTCATTGGCACACTTCTTTTGTTGGCAAACACAGAGGTCACTTCTTTTGTGACCTATCATATGTTCCCATTCTCAAAGACAGACCATATGATATGTCACAAAAGAAGACTCAATAAATTTAAGAAAATTGAAATTATACCAAGTATCCTCTCAGACTATAGCGGAATAATTTCATTCCAAAAAATACCCTCAAAACTATACAAATACATAAATATTGGCCAGGTGTGGTGGCTCACACCTGTAATCTTGGCACTTTGGGAGGCCAAGATGGGGGGATCACCTGAGGCCAAGAGTTCAAGATCAGCCTGGGCAACATGGTGAAACCTTGTCTCTACTAAAAATACAAAAAATTAGCTAGGCATGGTGGCCCATATCTGTAATCCCAGCTACTTGGGAGGCTGGGGCAGGAGAATCACTTGAACCAAGGAGGCAGACATTGCAGTGAGCCAAGATTGTGCCATTGCACGCCAGCCTGAGCATTAAGAGCAAAACTCCATATCAAGGGGAAAAAAAGAAGAAAAAAAGAAAAGAAGAGAACCTGATCTTGAATGATCCAGGGGTCAACAGTTAAATCAAGAAGAAAATTAAAAAATTATTTGAACTGAATGATAATAGTGACAAATTGAGCAAAACCTCTAAGACACAGCAAGGGCAGTGTTAAGAGAAAATTCATAGCATTAAATCCCTACATCAAAAAGTCTTAATGAGCACGAATAGACAAACTAAGGTGGTACCTCAAGGAACTATAGAAACAAGAACAAACCAAACCCAAATGCAGGAGAAGAAGAGAAATAACAAAGATCAGAGCAGAACTAAATGAAACTGAAACAAACAAACAAAAACAACACAAAAGACAAATTAAACAAAAAGTGGGGTCCTTCAAAAGATGAATAAAACTCAAAAACCATTAGCAAGATTAACCAAGAAAAGAAGACAGAAGATCCAAATAAGCTCAATTAGAAATGAAACAGGAGATATTACAACAGCAGCCACAGAAATACAAAAGATCATTCAAGGCCACTATGAACACCTTTATGTGCACAAACTAGAAAATCTAGAGGAGATGAATAAATTCCTGGAAATATACAACTCTCTTAGATTAAATCAGGAAGAAATAGAAACTCTGAACAGTCCAATATCAAGCAGTAAGATTCAAACAGAAATAAAAAAATTGCTGACAAAAAATGTCCAGGAGAAGATGGGATTCACAGCTAAATTATATCAGACATTCAGAGAAAAGTTGGTAACAATCTTACTGAAACTATTCCAAAAGATAAAGTGGAAGTCCTCCCTAAATCATTCTATCAAGCCAATATAACTGTAATTTCAAAACCAGGAAATAATATAACAAAAAAAAAGAATAAGAAGAAAAGAAAACTACAGACAAATATTCCTGATGAAAATAGATGCAAAAAATTCTTAACAAAATACTAGCTAACCAAATCCAACAGTATATCAAAAAAAAAAATACACCATGATCAAGTGGATTTTATAACAGGGCTACAGGGATGGTTTAACATATGCAAATCAATAAATATGATACATCATATAAACAGAATTAAAAACAAAAATCATATGATCATCTCAATAGATGCAGAAAAAGGATTTGACAGTATCCAGCATTACTTTCTGATTAAAACCCTTAGTAAAACTGACATAGAAGAAAACATACCTCAAGATAATAAAAGCTACCTATGACAAACCCACAGCTGACATCATACTGAATGAGCAAAAGTTGAAAGCCTTCCTCCTGAGAACTAGAACGAGACAAGGATGCCCATGTTCACTGCTTCCATTAAACATAGTACTGGAAGTCCTAGCTAGGGCAATCAGACAAGAGAAATAAATAAAGAGCACCCAGATTGGTAAAAAGAAAGTCAAACTGTCACTGTTCGCCAAGGATATAATTTTATACCTAGAAAACCTAAGGATCCCTCCAAAAAGTTCCTAGATCTGATAAATTAATTCAGTAAAATTTCAGGATACAAAATCATGTACACAAATCAGTAGTAGTGCTATACAACAATGACCAAGCTGAGAATCAAACGAAGAACTCAATCTCTTTTACAACAGCTGCAAAACAATACACAAACAGAAAACCACTTAGGAATACACCTAACCAAGGAGGTGGGAGATCTCTACAAAGAAAACTACAAAACACTGCTGAAAGAAATCATAGATGACACAAACAAATGGAAACACATCCCATGCTCCCATAGGTAGAATCAATATAGTGAAAATGACCATACTGCCAAAAGCAATATGTAGATTTAATGCAATTCCCGTCAAAGTACCATGACCATACTGTCAAAAGCAATATGTAGATTTAATACAATTCCCATCAAAGTACCATCATCATTCTTCACAGAACTTGAAAAAATAATCCTAAAATTCATATAAACCAAAAAAGAGCCTACATAGATAGCCAAAGCAAAGCTAAGCAAAAAGAAAAAATCTAGAGGCATCACATTACCTGATTTCAAACCATACTACAAGGCTCTAGTGCCAGATCTGCTTGGTACTGCTATAAAAATTGGCACCTAGACCAATGGAACAGATCACATAAACCAAGGGAACCCAGAAATAAAGCCAAATATGTTCAGCCAACTGATTTTTGATAAAACAAGAACATAAAGTAGAAAAAGAACATCCTATTCAACAAATGGTGCTGGGATAATTGGCAAGACCCATGTAGAAGAATAAAGCTGGATCTTCATCTCTCACCTTATACAAAAATTAAAGACTTAAATTTGAGACCTTAAACCAAAAACAATTCTAGAAGATAACATTAGAAAAATTCTTCTAGATGTTGGCTTAGGCAAAAAGTTCAGGACCAAGAATCCAAAAGGAAATGCAACAAAAACAAAAATAAAGAGACAGGACCTAATTAAACTAAAAAGCTTCTGCACAGCAAAAGAATCAGCAGAGTAAACACACAACCCACAGAGTGGGAGAAAATATTTGTAAACTACGCATCCAATAAAGGACTGATATTCAGAGTCTACAAGGAAATCAAACAAATCATCAAGAAAAAAATTTTCATCAAAAAGTGGGCAAAGGACATGAATAGATAATTCTCAAAAGAAGATATACAAATGGCTAACAAACATGAAAAAATGCTCAACATCACTAATTATCAGGGAAATGCAAATTAAAACTACAATGAGATACCATTCTACTCCTACAAAAATGGCCATAATTTAAAAAATCACAAAATAATAGACGTTGGTGTGGATGTGGTGAAAAAAGAACACCTTTATATTGCTGTTGGGACTGTAAACTAGTACAACTACTATGGAAAACAGGGTGGAGATTCCTTAAATAACTAAAAGCAGAAATATCATTTGATCTTGCAATCCCACTACTGGGTATATGCCCAGAGGAAAATAAGTAATTATATTAAGAAGATACTTATACACGCATATTTACAGCAGCACAATTCACAATTGCAAAAATATGGACCTACCCCAAATGCCCATCAACCAACAAGTGGATAAAGAAAATGCAGTATATATACACTATGGAATATACTATTCAGCCATAAAAAGGAACAAAATAATGTCATTTGCAGCAATCTGGGTGGAGTTGGTGATCTTTATTCTAAGTGAAGTAACTCAGGAATGAAAAACCAAATATTGTATGTTCTCACTTATAAGTGGGAGCTAAGCTGTAAGGAATCAAAGCCATAAGAATAATATAACGAACTTTGGGGATGCAGGGAGAATGGTGGGAGGGGGTGACAGACAAAAGACTACACATTGGGTACGGTGTACACTGCTCGTGTGACAGGTGCACCAAAATCTCAGAAATCACCACTAAATAACTTACCCATGTAACCAAAACCACCTGTTCCCTAAAAATGATTGAAATAAAATAATTTTTAAAATTATTATTAAATATAATTTTACATAATTTAAATTTCCCTTTAGTTCTGCCAGTTTTTGCTTATGTTACAAAGTGTATGGCAACAGGATTATGATATATTCTTGATCAAATTTTTTTTAAATTTCACGAAATGCTTCTCCTTAGTAACTCCTGTTTGAAAGTCTACTTTGTCAGAAATATTGTTACTTCAGCTTTCAATGATGTTGCTATGAATGATACTTTACCATAAACGATGCTATAAATATTTGGCTATAAATAATGTTTACATTATATATATTTTCCATGATTTTACTTTTAATTTATATGTGTCTTTATATTTAAACTGCGTTTCTTTTTGAATACATAGTTGGGCCTTGATTTCCTTGAAGTTTCATTTGGTAATCTATGCATTTTAATTAGAGTTTTTAATTATATACAATAGATTCATTGGTCTAGTTAGGTTTAATCTACAATATTGTTATTTATTTTATCATTCTCTCATTTTTTTCTTGTGTCTTGTTTTTATTTCATTTTTCCTTTCCTGCATTCTGTTGGCCTGAGTATTTGCTCAGTTTCCCATAATTTTCTTCATCAGCTTTAGCTATATCATTTACATGGTTTGGCTGTGTCTTCACCCAAATCTCACCTTGAATTCTAGCTCCCATAATTCCCATGTATTGTGGGTGGGACTCAGGGGGAGATTATTGAATCATGGGGTCAGTTTCCTCCATACTGCTATCATGGTAGTGAATAAGTTTCAGGAGATCTGGTGGTTTCATAAGGGGTAACTCCTTTTGCTTGGCTCTCTTTCTCTTGTCTGCCACCACGTAAGACATACCTCTTTCATATTAACCTATATATTGCCCATTTGCAGTGTTCTTTCTTTCTTTTATGTTGATCTGAATTTCTATCTGGTATCACTTCCCTTCAGCTTAGAGAGTTTACCATTTTTACAATGCATGTGTCAAATTTCCTCAGTCTTTGTTTTCTGGAAATGTGTTTATTTTGCCTTCATTGTTGAGGGATAATTTTTCTGGGTCTAAAATTATAGAACTAATTTTTTCTTCTTCAATATTTTAAAGCTACTCTATTATCTTCTGGCTTGCATTGTTCCTTATGGTATGAGTTGTCATTCTTTTCATTGCTCTCACAATATGTCTTTTTCCTTTGTGTACTTTTAAGCCTTCCTCTTCATGTTTCGGTAAGCTTAATCTTTCAACTGGTGTTTATTTTTAGGCAATTTAACAAATTGACATTTGACAATATGTCTATTTGTAGTTTTATTGTATGCTTTTCCAGATTGGATTTTGTCAAGTTTGGGGTTTTTATATAATATATTTTCCATCATATTTTCCACCATATATTCCATCATACCCATGTCTTCATCAGGGTAAGGGGTGGGCTGCTCAGGTGGCTTATCCTTCACTCCCTTCTCTATCAGATTGGCTCTGCCACTCCCATCTCACTCTTTGTGTGCAGAATCTTCCATACCTCCAAGTTCACTGCACCCTTCTGGCACCTGGGCAAGATCCCAGAACAGAGGATGGAGTGACTGGCCTCACAGAGCTTAGTGCCCAATTCAGAGGAAATGGGATTGAAGCATGGAAAATGGTCAGCCTAGGATAGGACATGAGGCTGAAATTCAAAGCGACGAGCCTGAAGTGCTTTGAGCTATTTGTGGTTAAATTTTTTTTCTGCTTCAATGCCTTATTTTTCTTCTCCTGGGCTTTTAATTACACGTTTGATCATTTGTTATTGTTCCATAGGTCACTGGAGTTCTACTTATTATTTTTAGACTGCTTACTCTTTAGGCTTTAGTTTGGATAGTTACTGTTGTCTTGCTACAATTTCCTTTATCTTTTCTTCTGAATCTCTAATATACTGTTAGGTCCATTCAATGAATTTTACATTTCAGATGAAAAATTTTTCAGATGTAGACCTTCCATCTTTTAAAAACAGCTTCTACTGCACTATTAAGTTTCACATCTGTTCATACATTACATTCATATCTTAATTTTCATCTTTAAAATATTTATAATATTTTTATAGCATTTATTGTCTTTTCTGCTAATTTTAACACCCATGTCATCTCTGAGTCCATTTCTTTTGACCATGTTTTCCCCCTGGTTACAATTCATATGTTCTTTCTTCTTGATTTTATGTCTGACATTATGGGTGCTACATTGGTTGACAGTCTAAAATTTTTTGTCTTCTTTAAATATTGATTTTTCTTCTGGCAGGAACTTAATTTATTAGATAATTTGCTTTAACTATCTAGAATTTTAAAAATTTTATTTTAGAATATGTTAGCCCTTACATTATGATTAAAGTATATTATAATGAAAAGGATTAAAAAAAAAAAAAAAAAAAAAAAAAAAACCTTTCCTCTGGGTTTTTACCTGAAACTTCTGAATGTTCAATGAAGTTTCTTCACTTAGTCTGATTAAAATTCCAGTGATCCCTAGCAACATACGGCACACAGTGTATTCAATAAGCTTCCTATTCTCCTGTGCACGGGCACCTTTGCATTTGGTCAAAGACTCAAGGAGACTCCAAGCTAATTTCTAGAGCTTTTTCTCACCATAACTTCCTCCTCTGCATTATCTTACCCCACAAATTCTACATTCCTCTTCTCCATTGTGTTATCCTCAGCATTCCAGAAGCCTTACATTCCAATCTTTGTTTCCTCTACCCAGAAAGATATTTGTTCTCTGCTTGGTCTCTAATTCTTTAAGCCACAGTCAAGGAACTTACCCTAGAAAGAGAGCTGACATTTTTGTTTACCATCTTTACATTGCCTAAAAAATTGCTTTACATATTTTTTCATTTTATAGTTAATCGCAGTAGGATGGGATGTCTAATATACCCTATTTCATCATGGCATAACTGAAAGTAGAACATGAAAAAAAGCAGTTTCTGGCTGGGCATGGTGACTCACGCCTGTAATCCCAGCACTTTGGAAGGTTGAGGCTGGTGGATCATCTGAGGTCAGGAGTTTGAGACCAGCCTGGCCCACATGATGAAACCTTGTCTCTACTAAAAATATAAAAATTAGCCAGGTGTAGTGGCAGGCACCTGTAATCCCCGCTACTCCAGAGGCTGAGGCAGGAGAATGGCTTGAACTGGGAGGCAGAAGTTGTAGTGAGCTGAGATTGCACCACTGCACTCCAGCCTGGGTGACAAAGTGAGACTTCACCTCAAAAAAAAAAAAAAAAAAGAAAAAAAAGAAAAAAGAAAAAAACAGTTTCCACATTTACATGTCCTTTTGTGATCCTCATTGTTCTAAGTACAAAGGACTGGACTCATCCAATAACACACACACACACAAACACACACACACAAGAAATTGTGCAACCTGATACATAGATGCTAAAGTGAGTGGTGTGTGTTAAAAGTCCTGTTGGTATGCATGGATTCATGCTATAGCATTTACTGAGTGAGCATTTGGACAGGCACTGTTCTAGATTCTGGGTATGTGAAAATGAAAAATCATCTATGTATTCAGTTGTCTTTTTTGCAGAGGGAGGAGAAAAGACAGGTGTTGAGATAGGAAAGTTGGAACCTGAGAAAGGAATGTGAACAGGATGTGGAAATGAGTTTGTGGTTTATAGTTAAGGTTGAATTGAGGCTAGATCATAAATTACTTTCAATGGGGTCTTTATCCTCCAACAGTGGCTTGCAAATTTTATTGACCACGACCCATCAGAAAAAATACGTTTCCCCACATGCAAACCATATATACACATCCACCTTTAATCACACACATACACTCAGACACAAACATGTACAAACATAACTAAAGCAAACATGTTTCAAAAAACACACACGCATTTACCCTTACTATCTGAAATGCCTTTTGATAATTTTTATTTAATTTTATTCTACCTTGCTTCATTTATGAATGATTCTGGCATGACTCACTGAAGAAATTGCCTTAACTGTTACTAGGTCAAGCCCCACAGTAGGTAAATATTGCTCCAGTGGAGTTCATGGAAGTATCTGAGTAATGACTAGCACATGTCTTTAGGAATATAAACTGGACCAATTGCACAGGACATATTAGAAGGGAAAGTGTGATATTATAATTTACATATACTGGTTTTCATCCACAGCTCCTGGCTTGTAATTCCGTAGCCCTTGTTAAAGTAAATAGAATCTCTCCCTCTCTCACCTTCTTCTCCTACCCTCCTTTTCATCTGCCTAAGACAGGATTCTAATCTTACTATGGGTCATAAGACTCTCATTCCAGAAAGGGTCTTTCCTCATACCATGGAGGAAGGAATCCTGCACGGAGAGAACAAGAAGAATCTGAACAGACTGGCCTTTCTGGGTTTAGAACATACTCTTTTGTTCACTCACATTTCTACAGGGTTGCCAATCATGCCTATCCAGTGGAGTCTCCATAAAAGGTCCAAGAGGACAGGGTTAGGAGAGCTGCCATTCAGCTAAACATGTAGAGGTTTCTGAAGGGTGGAGCACCTGTGGAGGGCACGGAAGCTCCGCACCCCTTCTCATATGCCTTGACCTACGCAAATCTTCACCTGTATCCTTTGCAATATAATATCCTTTAAAATAAACCAGTAAACCTAAGTAAATATTCTCTGAGCCACTCCAGCAAATTAATCAAGCCCAAAGAGGGAGGCCATGGGAATTCCAGCTTGAAGTTGTTCAGTCAGAAGTTCCAGAGGCTTGGACTCAGTACTGGTATCTGAAGGGGAGGCATTCTTTTGGCAATGAGTCCTCAACCTGTGAGATCTGTCTCCAGGAAGACAGGACCACAATTGAATTAAATTAGATTAGAGGACCCCTGCCTGCCATCCACTATTTAGTATGTGGGAAAAAACTCCCAAACATTTCGTCATGGAAATCTTGTGTTGATTGTTGCATTGGTGTGAAAAAAATGTTACAATAATTAATAATGGGCAGGGCGCAGTGGCTCATGCCTGTAATTCCAGCACTCTGGGAGGCTGAGGCAGGCGTATCACGAAGTCAGGAATTCGAGACCAGCCTGACCAATATGGTGTAACCCCGTCTCTACTAAAAATACAAAAATTTGCCAGGCGTGGTGGCGCATGCCTATAATCCCAGCTACTTGGGAGGGTAAGGCAGGAGAATTGCTTGAACCCAGGAGGTGGAGGTTGCAGTGAGTCAAGATCGTGCCACTGTACTCCAGCCTGGGTGACAGAGTGAGACTCCATCTCAGAAAAAAAAAATTAATAATAATTAATTAATTTTTAAAAGAATTAGGTATATTTTTAATGAATTGCTTTTTATTATGAAGTATAAATTTCCAAACCAGCTTGTGGTCTCAAAATAACTCTTTATAATTTCTCCTTGAGTATTTACAGAAGAGAAATATTTAAATTAAAATTTAATTTTAATTAATTTAAAATTAAATTTTAATCTAATTAAAATTAGATTTTAATTACATTAAGATTTAATTTTAAATTAAAATGACAGGTGATACTTTAAAAAAGAAAGCTTTTAGTTTTATGATTGCTGTGGTAGTTACAATCAGGTGAAGGGGCCAAATATTATAAAATTTTTTGTTAAAAACAACAAGAAAGCCAGCTGAGGAAGAGAAAGAAAACTGTCAGTTTCTTTAATCTCTTCCAGTTGATTCCTTATGGGAGAACAAACACATCATTTAATAATTCTAAATACTAACATGGGCAGTGCTATAAACTTTATCCAGAGGTGGTAGTTTAATGGAAGCACAATAGATTTAATCTTAAACTTGGAATGATAACTAAATTAGCAATTTCAAGAAAAAACACATAGTAAAATGCATGTATTTCAGTGATAGCACATTTTCACTGATATTTTACTATCAGATCATTTTCAAGTTGGATGTTTTGTGAACTGAAATGAGGATCGTGCTCTTTGTTGTAAAATGAATGACTTTGCCTTTTATCTTTTCGTAGTGTCTGCATCTTCATTTATCCAAATCCTGTATAGACACTCTTTTTCCAAAATACCATATGGGCAGACTGTGTTGTTCCAAGCTGGATGCCGAAGATGAATAGCACAAATAACTTTTGATACAAACAACAAACAATAGTCAAACAATTTCTATAGATAAACACAGAAGTATTTCACTCTGATGTGAGAATAACAGCCCACACATATCTACAAGTGTTTATGAGCTCAGTCATTCTCTGCCAATGCTGCTGCGAAGTTTGGTGCTCTATCGTCTATGCCCTTCCCAAAGATCAATCTTCTCCGTAATCTAGATATCATTAACTTCAATCCCAGGTCCTACTAATAGTAAAGCTTGGAACCTCTTACTAAATCATCGCTAGTCATCAATTTAAACATACTACCAGGATGACAAGCAGAACTGCCTTAGAGGCCACTGTTCAGTATGTATCCACCCCTTAGAAGCATGCTCAGGAATTCAGTGCTTCCAGTAGACACAGCTTTAGGACACATAGTCCCCAAGCTACAGAGGCTTTGTAGAACCTTATAATCTTCCTACTTTGTATAACTCTAGAGGGAGTCACATCGAATATATCAGGCTCCAATTTTGTCATCAGTAAACTTCTCTCAGAATTCCAACCGTAACCTTGCCATCTGTGTTGGGTTGATTAGGCCATTTTGTCTCAATCAAAATAATCCGCGTTTTTCCATAAGTTGTTACAATAATCACTCTGAACAAGATCATATCCTGCTTGGACTTCCCACTTACTGAGATATTGTTACTAAATACAATTAGTTAGTTCTGTAAAATGGATATAGGAAGGCAGACAGCTCTCTAGAGAAGAAACTTGAGTTTACTATAAGAACATATTTGAAACAGAACCATCAAACCAAAATGACAATGTGTACCCACTAGATATACCGAGGAAACTCATGTAATGGGATGCTTAGAAGTAAAGCCAAGAATGAAATGGTACTGTTTATAGTCAATGAGACCCCTAGAATAACTTCAGTTCAATCTCAAGAGACATTTTATCTAGTTGGATATTATTGTTATTGTGCCAGTGGTTGAAAAGAACCATAATTCACTGTATCCAGGTCTCATTGCAGGAAGTTCCTTGTATTGACAACATACATACACATACAACTACATATATATTAGTGTACATATAATATAATGCACAGATTGTGTATTTTGTTTCTACTATCCTATCTAAACCTTTAGAAATTGTTAAAGAAAAATTTTTCTGACACTTGTTAAAGAGGGTAAGATAGACTTTGTTCAAGGGACCACTGCAGTGGGGTTTTACAGTAGGGGAGAAAAAGCAAGCTCAACTCCAAATGCAAAGAACAAGTGGGGATTTATAGCCAAAGAGCAGGATGGTGATTAGTAGATATAATACCTGAACAGACCAATAACAACTAGAGAGAATGAATCAGTAATAAAAATCATTCCAACAAACAAAAGCACAAGACCAGGTGGATTCACTGCCAAATACTACCAAACGTATAAAGAACTAATACCAATCTTTCTCAAAATATTCTTAAAAGAATTGAGGAGGAGGGAATTCTCCCTGATGCATTCTTTGAGGCCAGCGTTACCCTGATGCTAAAAATAGATAAGAATGCAATCCAAATAGAAAACGACAGGCTAATATCCCTGATGGATATAGACGCAGGAATCCTTAACAAAATACTAGCAAACTGAATTAAATAACACATCAAAAAGATAATACATGATGATCAAAGGGGATTTATACCAGGAATGTAAGGATGGTTTGACATACACGCATCAGTAAAAGCTATACATCACACCAACAGAATGAAGGACAAAAACCACATGATAATCTCAATAAAGGCAGAAAAAGCATTTAATAAAATTCAACATTCCATCATGATAAAAACTCTCGACAAACTAGGCATAGAAAAAAATACCTCAAAATAATAAAGACTATATATGATAAGCCCACAGCTAACATATTAAATGAGGGAAAGTTGAAAGCTTTTTCTCTAAAAACTGGAAAAAGACAAGGCTGCCCACTGTAACTATTGTTATTCAGAGAGTACTGAAAGTCCTAGCAAAATAAAGCAGGCAAGATAAAGAAAGAAAACATACTTAAATTGTAAGATTGTCCCTTTTTGCAAATGACATAATCTTATATTAAAAACATTTATAAACTCCATCAAATAGCTCTTGGAGCTGATAAACAAATTCAATAAAGTATCAGGATACAAAATCAACATGAAAAAATTAGTAGCATTTCTATACACTAATACTGAAGTTGCTGAAAAATAAATCAAGACCAGGTACAGTGGCTCAAGCCTGTAGTCCCAGGGCTTTAGGAGGCTAAGGCAGAGGATTGCTTGAGCCCAGGGGTTTGAGACTAGCCAGTGCAAAATAGTGAGAACTTATTTCTGCCAATGAGTGAATGAATGAATAAAGAAATTTCATTTACAATTAGTATGATAAAAAAATATACCTGGGAATCAATTTAACCAAGGCAGTGAAAGACCCTACAAGGAAAATTACGAAACGCTGATGACAGAAATTAAAGAGGACACAAACAAATGGAATGACATCCCATGTTCATGAATTGGAAGAATTCATATCATTAAAATGATCATATTGTCTATGACAATCTATAGATTCAATTCAATTTCTATAAAAATACCAATATCATTTTTCACAAAAATAGAAAAAACAATCCTAAAATTCATAAGAAACCAATAAAGAGCACATATAGCCAAAGCAATCCTAAGCATAAAGAACAAAGCTAGAAATAACACAGTATCTGACCTCAAATTGTATTATAAGGCTATAGTAATTAATACAGCATAAGCTGGAAACAGCACAATATCTGACTTCAAATTATATTACAAGGCTATAATAATCAAAACAACTTGGTAGTGGTATAAAAATAGACACATAGACCAATGGAACGTAATAGAGAACCCAGAAATAAGTCTACATATTTACAGGCAACTGATTTTCACAGAGGCACCAAGAATTACTTTGAAAGAACAACTTCTTCAATAAATTGTGCTGGATAAACTGGCTATCCATATGCAGAAGAATAAAGCTGAACAATATTTCTCACCACATACAAAAATCAACTCAAGATGGATTAAAGACCTAAATGTTAGACCTTAAACTATAAAACTACTAGAAGAAAACACAGGGAAAACACTTCAAGACATTGGTCTAGGCAAAGATTTTATGGATAAGACTTCAAAAGCACTGATAACTAAAACATAATAGACAACCAGGGTACATTAAACTAAAAACTTCTATACAATACATGAAACAATCAACAGAGTAAAGAAACAAACCATTGAATGGAAGAAAATATTTGCAAACTATTCATCTGACAAAGGACTAATAGCCAAATATAGAAGAAATCCAAACAACTCAACACTAAAAAAACAAACAATCCCATTAAAAATATGCAGAGGACATGAATAGATATCTCTCAAAAGAGGTACAAATGGTCAACAGGTATATGAAAAAAATTCATCATTACTAATCATCAAATGCATATCAAAAGTGCAATAAAATATCATCTTACTCCAGTTAGAATGGTTATTATTAAAAAGACCAAAAAAAAAATCACAGATGCTGGAGAAGATGTGGAGAAATGGGAACTCGCACTGTTGGTGTGGATGTAAATTAGTACAACGAATTTACTATGGAAAGCAGTATGGAGATTTCTCAAAAAAAAAAAAAATAGAACTATCATAAAATCCAGCAGTCTCACTACAGGATATCTATCCAAAGGAGAAGAAATCAGTATATCAAAGGGATACCTTCACTCACATGTTTATCACAGCACTATTCACAATAGCCACGATATGGAATCAACCTAAGTGTCCATCAACAAACAAATGGACAAAGAAAGTATGGTATATATACATAATGGACTACCATTTGTCCACAGAAAAGAACGAAAACAGGTCATTTGCAGCAACATGGATGGAACTGGAGGCCATTATGTTCAGTGAAACAGACCAGACAACAGAAAGACAAAGTGATATGTGGTACTAAAAACTACTCATATGTGGTAGCTAAAAAACTTGATCTCTTGGAGACAGAAAACAAAATTATGAGCAATGGAGGCTGGAAAAGGATGTGAGGGTGGAAAGGGGAAATGAAGAGAGGTTGGTATACTTCAAAATAGCTAGAAGAAAAGATTTGAAATGTTACCAACGTATATAAATGATAAATACTAAAGGTGATGGATATCCCAATATCCTTCTTCTTCTTCCTCTTCTTTGACCTCTCCTTCTCTTTCTTCTCCTCCTCCTCCTCTCCTCCTCTCCCTTTCCTTCTCCTTGTTCTTTCTTCTTCTTTCTTGAGACAAAGTCTCATTCTGTTGCCCAAGCTGGAGTGCAGTGGCTCGATTTCGGAAGGATCAACAGAAGGATCAACAACTCAACAGAAGGATCAACCCAGGTGGCTCACTGTAACCTCTGCCACCTGGTTGATCCTTCCACGCCAGCATCTTGAGCAGCTGGGACCACAGGTGCACGCCACCACGCCCGCCTAATTTCTTACAGAAAAGAAAAAAAAAGGGTTTCTGCTACCTTGCCCAGGCTGGTCTTGAACTCCCAGGCTCAAGTGAGTGCCACCCCCTCCCCAAAGTGGTAGAATTATTGGCTGGCGTGAGCCACGGTGCCCTGCGTAGACTCTCGTTTTTCTTTCTGCTCATCTAAGAAGCCCCTGCTGGGTCCCTAAGTGTTCTCGCCTCGCCCCTCCCCACACGCACTGCTCCCTAACTTCTCTCACAGGCCCCCACTGCCTCCTCCTGCACTGGCTTAGGTCTTACCCGCCAGCAGGTGGCGGACCACGATTTTCTGTCCTCTATGGCTGAACCCTGGCGTCCCCTCTTCTCTAGGCCTTTTGTCTAATTCCAGCCCGGATACGCTTCCTTAGCAACGGGTTGCCTTGGCAACAGGAGGACGCGGGCTGGCGGGCTTGGTTCCTGGCGAGTTTGTAGCACTCGCCTGCGGTCTGAGGCACCGGCTGAGCCATGTCGGAGATCCTGTGCCAGTGGCTCAACAAGGAGCTGAAGGTGTCCCGGACCGTGAGTGAGTGACCACGGCCAAGGGCGAGCGACTGAGGGGCTAGCGGGGCGCGGATCCCGCAGCGCAGCGCACTCAGGGAAGGTGGCCGGCGGGGCGCGAGCTGCGCAGGGCGGGGCGCCCGTGGAGCGGGCAGCACTCCACAGTGAGCAACTCTGCTCGTCAGTGCCCCAGGTCCGTCCCGCCAACTCCCTACAGCTCACCCCAGCCAGGGCAAGGCCTTGTCACATCTCCACTCAGCCGCTCTCGAGTTACCCCGGTGGGCCCAACCCGCAGGCATTCCGACTGGTGATGTGGTTCTAGGCAATCAGTGGGTTTAGAGAGGCCTCCTTTGCTCCATGGAGAGGGAACTTTGCCGAACTCTGTAGTCTGACCCTGAAGTGCCTCCTTCACACTACCAGAAGCAGAAGCATGGTGTGCTGCCTAGTCGATGAAATATGAAGCCCCTGGACAAGTTACAATACCTTCTCTGAATGTGTTTCTTCCTCTATAAAATGGACCTAATAATACTTTTCATACTTAACTGACCAGCCCGGGAGGGTGGGTGTAAAATAAGTTAATGTGGAATATGTTAACGTTTATAAATGTTAGTAAATTTTAAGCCCCAAATCAAACTTTAGCTATTTCAGGTCACTGTTGGCTCTTGCCTAAAGCTGACCTTATTTACCAACCTAATTTTATCCTAACCATGCAGTTGCCACCCAAAGTTTCCAAGTCTGACAACCACAGAGACAATTTTACATGCTGGCAGTTTCCTTGACTGCCCAGTAATTCCAGCACAGGACTACACCCCATCTGCACCTCTTTCCGTTATTTCTTCAGTAAGAGATCATTTTTCAGTTGTTATGGTTTTTTTTTTTTTTTTTTTTTTTTTTTTTTAAGGCAAGAGGTTTTCAGGGTAAGTCATTTTTCAGTCAGTTTTCCCAGAAGAACTCTTGCGTAACACCAGCTTGCTACCAGAGAGGCAGTGGTGCCAGCTCATCCTTAGGTTATCCACAGAAATTGCTAGATCGGTAGTGTTTCTGTGGCTGCAAAGCAGTTATTAATATTATCAGCATGAGGATCTTTAACACGGAGCCTCTCCTGTTGCATTTCTTGAGGCATAAACCTCAGACTCTTTGTCAAATCACTACCTACACACTCCCTATGAACTGCAAGAAATTTTTTCCTAGGATTCTATGATTATCTCGTTGTGTCTCCAACTGTTTATTTGCTAAAATATGATGGGCTGAGAACAATATTTAGCATTTATAATTTCTTACTCCTGTATCACCATAGGAGCCAAAATGCAGTATCATGCCCTTAAGTTGTTCTCTTCTAAAGGAAAAGCAGTTACATATTAGTTTAATTGAGTTCATTTATTTTATTAGTAAAAACCACACCTGGGTCGGGCATGGGGACTTGCACCTGTAATCCCAGCCCTTTGGGAGGCTAAGGCAGGCATACCACGAGGATAGTAGTTTAAGACCAGCCTGGCCAACATAGTGAAACACCATCTCTACTAAAAATACAAAAATCAGCCATGCATGGTGGTGCGTGCCTGTAGTCCCAGCTGCTTGGGAGACTGAGGCAGGAGAATCACTTGAACCCAGGAGGCAGAGGTTGCGGTGAGCTGAGATAGTGCCACTGCACTCCAGCCTGGGTGACACAGCGAGACTTTCTCTCGAAACAAACAAACAAACAAAACCCCAAACTCTTTGCTGAAGTCTCAAGGACGGTATTGCAACATTTTAAAATACTTTTAGGATAAATAAATGAAATTAATAAAGATACATAAAAACAGTAGATGCCATTATAATTGTAATCAGTTTTGGGAATTTTGGTTTTGATTCTGTAAACATTAAAAGGCTGAAGACCGATTAAGAATTGTAACAACATTTAGGCTATGAATGGAAAATTCCTGGCAACTGCCTTCCTGAAGTGTAGCTCTGGAAGCCAGCAGAGACACCCAGTTCTAATGCAGTATCCTGCTTTCCATTCACTAGCAATACCTATTTATTTATTTATTACTTAAAAAATTTTTGTAAATATATATTTTATTGCACTTTAGGTTCTGGGGTACATGTGCAGAACATGCAGGGTTGTTGCATAGGTACATACATGGCAATGTGGTTTGCTGCCTCCATTACCCCGTCACCTTTATCTGGCATTTCTCCCCATTTCATCCCTCCCAAACCTCCCTACCCTCCACTGTCCCTACCATAATCCCTCCCCACAGACCCCAGTGTGTGGTGCTCCCCTCCGTGTGTCCATGTGTTTTCATTGTTCAACATACGCCTATGAGTGAGAACATGTGGTGTTTGATTTTCTGTTCTTGTGTCAGTTTGCTGAGAATGATGATTTCCAGATTCATCCATGTCCCTACAAAGGGCACAAACTCATCATTTTTTTATGGCCGCATAGTATTCCATGGTGTATATATGCCACATTTTCCTTGTCCAGTGTATCATTGATGGGCATTTGAGTTGGTTCCAGGTCTTTTCTATTGTAAACAGTGCCGCCATGAACATATGTGTGTATGTGTCTTTATAATAGAATGATTTATAATCCTTTGGATATATACCCAATAATGGGATTGCTGGGTCAAATGGAATTTCTACTTCTAGATCCTTAGGAATCACCACACTGTCTTCCACAATGGTTGAACTAATTTACACTCCCACTAACAGTGTAAAAGTGTTCCTTTTTCTCCACATCCTTTCCAGCATCTGTTATCTCCAGATATTTTAATGATCGCAATTCTAACTGGCGTGAGATGGTATCTCAATGTGGTTTTGATTTGCATTTCTCTAATGACCAGTGATGATGAGCATTTTTTCATATGTTTGTTGGCCTCATATGTGTCTTTTTTGAAAAGTGTCTGTTCATATCCATCACTCACTTTTGAATGGGATTTTTTTTTCTCGTAAATCTGTTTTAGTTCTTTGTAGATTTTGGATATTAGCCCTTTGTCAGATAGGTAGATTGCAAAAATTTTTTTCCCATTCTTTTGGGTGCCAGTTCACTCCAATGATTGTTTCTTTTGCTGTACAGAAGCTCTGGAGTATAATTAGATTCCATTTGTCTATTTTGGCTTTTGTTGCCAGTGCTTCTGGTGTTTCAGTCATGAAGTCCTTGCCTATGCCTATGTCCTAAGTGGTTTTACCTAGGTTTTCTTCTAGGGTTTTTATGGTGTTTGCTAGGTCTTATGTTTAAGTCTTTAATCTATCTAAAGTTAATTTTAGTGTAAGGTGTCAGGAAGGGGTCCAGTTTCTGCTTTCTGCCATGGCTAGCCAGTTTTCCCAACACCATTTATTAAACAGGGAATCCTTTCCCCACTGCTTGTTTTTCTCAGGTTTGTCAAAGATCTAATGGTTGTAGATGTGTGGCATTGCCTCCAAGGCCTCTGTTCTCTTCTGTTGTTCTATATCTCTGTTTTGGTACCAGTACCATGCTGTTTTGATTACTGTAGCCTTGTAGTGTAGTTTGAAGTCAGGCAGCATAATGCCTGCAGCTTTCTTCCTTTTGCTTAGAATTGTCTTGGCTATGCAGGCTCTCTTTTGGTTCCATATGAAGTTTAAGGTGTTTTTTTCCAGTTCTGTGAAGAGGGTCATAGGTAGCTTGATGGGGATAGCATTGAATATGTAAATTACTTTGGGCAGTATGGCCATTTTCACAATATTTATTCTTCCTAATCATGAGCATGGAATGTTTTTCCATCTATTTGTGTCCTCTCTTATTTCCTTGAGCAGTGGTTTATAGACCGCTAGCCAGATTAATAAAAAAGAAAAGAGAGAAGAATCAAATAGTTGCAATAGAAAACGATAAAGGGGATATCACCACCGATTCCACAGAAATTCAAACCATCATCAGAGATTATTACAAACAACTCTATGCACATAAACCAGTGAAACGGATAAATTCCTGGACACTTGCACCCTCCCAAGCCTAAACCAGGAAGAAATCGAAACCCTGAATAGACGAATAATAAGGGCTGATGTTGACGCAGCAATTAATAGCCTACCAACCAAAAAACGCCCAGGTCCAGATGGGTTCACAGCCGAATTCTACCAGACATACAAAGAGGAGCTGGTACCACTCCTTCTGAAACTATTCCAAACAATGCAAAAAGGGGGAATCCTTCCCAAATCGTTTTATGAAACCAACATCATCATGATACCAAAACTCAGCAGAGACTCAACAAAAAAAGAAAACTTCAGGCCAATATCCATGATGAACATAGATGCAAAAAGCTTCAATAAAATACTGGCAAACCGATTGCAACAGCACATCAAAAAGCTTATCTATCACTATCAAGTAGGCTTCATCCCAGGGAAGCAAGGCTGGTTCAACATACACAAGTCTATAAATGTAATCCACCACATAAACAGAACCAAAGACAATAACCACATGATTATCTTAATAGATGCAGAGAAGGGCTTCGACAAAATTCAACAGCCCTTTATGCTAAAACCTCTCAATAAACTAGATATTGATGTAATGTATCTCAAAATATTAAAGGCTATTTGCAACAAACCCACAGCCAATATCATAGTGAATGGGCAAAAACTGGAAGCATTCCCTTTGAAATCTGGCACTAGGCAAGGATGTCCTCTCTCACCACTCCTATTCAGTATAGTATTGGAAGTTTTAGCTGGAGCAATCAGGCAAGAAAAAGAAATAAAGGGTATTCGATTAGGAAAGGAGGAAGTCAAAGTGTCTCTATTTGCAGATGAGGTGATTGTATATTTAGAAGACCCCATTATCTCGGCCCAAAATCTCCTTAAACTGATAAGCAACTTCAGCAGTCTCAGGTTCAGCAGTCTCAGGATACAAAATCAATGTGCAGAAATCACAAGCATCCCTATACACCAATAACAGACTTAAAGAGAGCCAAATCAAGAACGAACTGCCATTCACAGTTGCTACAAAGAGAAAAACATACCTAGGAATGCAACTAACAAAGGATGTAAAGGACCTCTTCAAGGAGAACTACGTGTTTATTTTTTAATCTCTACTACTATACGAGAGATAGAGAGAGACAGTCCTCAAGGAGGTAACCAGATTCCACGTTGTAAAAGGCCTTTGGACCATAGGGAACACCCTTAACTGTGTTTGTAAGCCAATAAGCTAGGATTTGTACATTCAAGGAAGCACATTTCCTGCTGCTGTCTTATCATTAAACTGTTCTGTGGTGCACAATGGAAGGCTTTGGATGGTTTATAGAATCTATCATGGAAGGATTGTAAGTGGTTGTAACCTCTGGGGAAAGTAATCAGGCAATTTCTGTGTAAGGGAAATATAAAGAGCAAGAACCTGGCAGCTAGACTGCTTTGAAATCTTTTGACAAGTTATTTACCTAAATTTCATCATACTTAAAAAGAGCAGTAATAATGATACCTCATCTGGTTGTATCAAGATTAAATGGGATATAAATTTAAAGCATTTAGAACAGCACTTGGGACGTAAATGCTAAGTCTTACTTTTCAGCATCTATCAAATAAAAATAAAAGCACCAATATATAAAAATATTTGAACAAAGATGTTATTACTCCATGAATTACAGGGACAAAAATAAAAAATGGGAAACAATCTGAGTATCCTTCAAAAGTGTAATGCTTAGATCAATGATTATTTATGCTATGAATTGTTATGCAGTTATTACAAAGAATGAGTTAGTTGCTATAACTTTTGATCTAAAGGTTATTTATGTATTTTTGTTAAGTAAAAACCAAAAGTTAGCACTTGTTGTGACTATTATAATAATATATTTGTACCAATTATGAAACACACACATATGAATATGGACATTTATATGAGCATGAATAAAAGTGTGAAAAGACAAATAGTGGACTATTGTACATCTGAGTCTTCATATTATGGTTTGTATAAGCATAGAGGAAAGTGTGGAAGGATATAAACAAGTGTGTTATAGAGATTACCCTGGGGAATGAGAGATTGGTAGCTTTTCTTTATACATTTCTGTTATCTTGCTTGTTGCATATATTGCCTTTGTAATTTGAAGGGAAAAGTCAATATAACAATAAAGATGAAAAATCAAAAGAAGCCAAATGTCACATGACAAAATAGGAGAAAAGGAAGTTTAATACTTTAGTTGGAATGTCATAAGAATATTATAATAAACTATTGTGGGAGCTTGTGGAAAAGTTATATGGAGTTCAAATGAAGTTTACAAATGAAAGATTAGTAAATAATGAAAGTTATCCCTTATTGAGCAATTATATACATATACTATACTTGTTTTAAGCCCTTTACATAAATTTTCTTATTTAATCATAAAAACAACCCTAAGAGGTATTGCCCTGGATGTTCAGATGAGTAAGGAGGATGACAGGGCTTGGTAATTTGTTCAAGGCCACATAGCTAGTAGGTCATAGAGCTAGAGTTTGAACTTATGCTTTTAGGTCCTATATTGTACATTAAAGTTTTCAATGTAGGCCTGAATATACATGTTTAAGTAACTCTCTCAAATATATTCATCTGAACTATTTTTATGAGGATTATTTTTAATTTGAAGTCACAAGAAATATAATAATTCAACCATCTAGGCATGTTATAATATCATAGGGCATAAACTAATTCCTAGACGGCTAAGTGGCAAAGATGGATGAATTACTTTGTTTAGAAGTGGCCCAGTCCATAGTTGCTTGTTCAGACTAAGAAACAGGATGACAATGCCAAGCATGTGAGGCTAAATAATGGTACGGTTATTGGAGGTGTATTCAAAGCTAATATGTGCTGTGTTTTACCTTTCTGATCTAGAGATATTTCATCTAGATAGCAGTGACAGGTGAATTAGATTAGATTAGAGTCAGAATTCCTGCCCCTCTGTCCTACAGTACTTCGGGAAGCCACACTGTTCAATAATATTTTCCAATGTTACTTCTACTACCAAAAGCTTCTGCAATTACAAAAGTTGTGAATTATTCCATTGTTATGGTATATTATTATTTTAAATAAGATTAATTAATATATCCCAAGATCACTGCTTACACGATATGTAAAAAAATTAAACAGGTAAATTTTTGTGAGTTTTAAGAGATAATCTATGCTCCTTGTTAATCGGTTTTTTTTCCAAGAGAGTTTCCATAGATGATTAATCTTGTCCTTTCATATTAAATCTTAGTAGCATTTGATTTGGAGAGTGATATTTTCTACTTTTTGTCCCAAATTTTAGGAGCATGCATTAACGACATGCATTAACGACACTTTGTTGATTTGGTCTTTTGTCCTGACATTTTCAGAAGGATCATATTTTATTTTAAGAAAAGATGGAGATATCAAAAATCCCATTGAATATTTATTTTTATGCAAGAGTTTGTAATGTATTCTGGTAACCTTACCACATTATGGAATTATATAACTTTAGATCTGAAAAATAATCTTGGACGTCATTTAATTCTTCTTTAGCAGACGAGGAAATCTAATCAGATGTGTTAAGAGCATTATTTAGGATTATGTATCTAGGTAGTTGCAAGTTAGCAGTAGATTCTGGGCCTGCTGCCTTTTAGTTCTAGTCTTCTTCAAACTGAGTCTAAACCTTACATATTTTCTCATACTTAAGCTCTCAGGGTCGTTAGAAAATATATTGCTTCTGACGTAAAGCAGCAGATTTTGATATTTCCCGGCCAGCCTTACAGCATTTTTCTTGATTAAAACTTGGCTTTCATTGACTAAAAATTAATACAGCAAATCTAGTAGCAGAAGGCCATTGTGTAATTCAAAGCAAAAATTTTAAGAAATGGAATTCCAAGAAAAGATGTATGCTCAGTATTTTGACAATTAAAGAGGGTTTTAATATTGCAGTTGAGATTTAGTTTCAGATAGTAAATCTCAAGAATTATGATAAAGCCTTCAAAGGATAAAATTATGAAGACTGACCATCATATTCTTTTACCAAAGGAAAGAAAACATCAGTGTTCCCTGCCAAAGATCACAGGACACATCTGTAGTTGAACAAAGCTGGATTTATAGACTTGTTGTAACAAGAGAGAACACATACCATGGGGACTGCAGGACATCTCAGTAAGAAGGTGCTAGAAATGACTTGGGCTTGTGTTAGGTGTTTTTGAGGATGGTTCCAGGAAGTGGTGCTTTCCTGCGAATTAAATCCTCTCCAGAAGCATAGACAATTTTATGATTTGGCTATCTTAATACATCTTATTTAGAAGGTGATAAAAATGATCAAAGCAAAGCTAAAATTAGTAGAGGAGCAAAAATTATTCTTATTAGCCAGAACAGGGACATATTTGGTTATTTTTGTGTTGGACAATATTCTTGTTTTGGTCTGAGCTCAGACATGATTACAGAGGGATTTTGTTTTCGTTTCGATCCATCAGGATCACAGATTCTGATGTTGGTGTGCTGTGAAATTGGTTAAGTTTAGCAGGACAATGCCAAGGCCTAGCTGTGAGCACCCAGCCAGTTTCTAGGAACAGCATGGCCTGATAGGGCCATGCCGGTTCCAAGCCTTCAGCACGTTTTTGTTTTGTTTTGTTTTTTAATCTCAAATGAAAGTAAATTTGCTTGGTTTTTTAAAATGTAGTTGATAGTGCAGGCTATCTATCAGGCTGGATCTTTCCTACTCTAGTAAAGGAGGAGTAAAGGCCACTGAGCATAAAATGGTATGAGTCTGCAGTCCCTTACCTTAAAAAGTCTAAAATCCAAAAATCTCTGAAAACTGCAACTTTGTGCATTATTCATTTGGCAGCAAAACCTGACCAGAAATGCTATGAGGCTGTTTAGTCCTTATTCATTTCACTGAATGTGACTGAACATTTTGCTGTAGAAATAGACCGTGTTTAAGTACACGTGCTTCCCCAGATCAGTGGGGGAGTTATATAGCCTATCTGGCCTAAAGAGTGAGCCTGCATATGAATTTCAGGGATTGCCAAATATTTGCTTTCTGAGTACAGAATTGTCTTTTAAACAAGAATGTTTGTACTATAATCACTAAGGATCTGTTATTTGCAGTTTGTGTGATTAATAAGACCTGTTTTCTTAAATTAGAAATAAAAATAGTCACTGAGCTTTTACTGTAGACCAGGCAGTATACTAGGCATTTTACATACAGTATTTAATTCTCAGAACTACTCTTACAAGATAGAGCCCATCATTTTCTCATTTTTATAGATGAGAAACTGTGGCTACATAGTTGCCCAAGGTGAAGCAGCTTATAAATGAGCCACGAGATTCTCTAACAGAGAATCTTTCTCCAGAACCTGTGCTCTCCTTATTACCACGTGGAATGCGAATGGCTTTCTGTGCTGCCTCCAGCTGGCTCAGGCCCATTTTGATGGAGAGGCACATCGATATTTCACCTGCTGTCCCAGTCTAACATAGACTGATCACATAAACCCTCATCAAAGATTTATTATCAAAAGGAAACTTCAGTGATGGGGACCAGGCATGTGGCTTGGAATATTAGAGGCAGGGTTGAATTGCTGCTGAATAATTTTAATCCCAGATATACATAATTTTGGGTTTAAGATGAAGATTGTCACTGGGCTCCCATGGTTTATTTACTTGTCATTTTCTTTCATTGTTCCTTGTTCTGGAGCCAACCTGCCTCTTTTTCCCCATACAGAATTTCAGTTGTTAGTGCAAATTAATTTATAGAGGTGGGCGTCATGAAATTAGTCATAGTATTCAGTGACATTTGTAGGAAGAAGAACATGATAAACCAAAGAGAAGAAAAATAAGCTTTTTCTTGCTTTTCCTTTTTTCCTCACTGTTTCTCTCTCCCTATCACCTTTGTCCTCTTACTCTTTGTCTCTCTCTTTCTCTGGCTTCTTATCTGTTTTCTTATTTTATACTTGTTAATCTATTAGTCCTATTAATCTAAAAGTATACACTTTTTCTTCAGCTTTTGCTTTCTTAGTCTAATTTCTTATATGTGTTCTTTTTTCTTTTTCTTTTTTTTTTCTCCGAGTTTCCCCTTGGTTGCTTTTATCATTTGCTATATTCTTCACTCATTGTTCTAGTTTCTGCTGATGTGGCACTCAGTAAATCTGAAGTGTCTTATGCGTAAAAAGCTTCAGACAGATATTTTGGAACTTGCTTATTTGTTATAAATCACTCTGACAATGAAGTACATAAGTGTTTACCATCTTTCTTTAATCTTTATACTATAAACGCCTCTATTTTATTCATAATTGCCTTATTAATATGTCATGCCATTTCAAAGGAAATGGGTGATGATTTTATTTTTCTGGTGACTTATTGTAGAAAACAGTTTGCTGCAGACCATTTGTCAGCCACATTGAAAATGAAGGAGAGGGATTTAGTATTCCCCAGTTATTCATGGGCTAGAGTTTCAGCATTCAGTCAACATGAACAACAGGCACAGTGCAAACCCCAGAGGAAGGCAGCAAGGGAAAGAGATTACCTGAAGGTAACATAGCAACAGCTCTTGAACAGAAAGCAATAAGCCGAAAACTAGGATAAGACCCTGATGGCCAAGGAATAGAAAGACACAGATACATCCATAGATGAATAATAGGCCTATGTCCAAGGGCTTTTTAGAAAACTAAGGGAAGAATAGGGATAGGCTAGGGAGAAGAGAAGGGAAAAGGCAGAAAGAAGGAAGCAACAGACAGAAGAGGTGAAAGACACAGCTAGAGCACCCTGGGTGGCACATTGAGGATTGTAGTCACAATCAGAGCTTTGGGGTCTGCAAGGGAAGGAGGACACAGGAGGAGGTGGCACACTTTTGCCCATTGGAGGCAAAAGAAGCCATTTGGGTTTCAGTTGCTTTAAAGACTGAGGTATGAAGCCAGAAGACACTTGCTAAATAACAGATGGGATTTAGTATAAGATCAAGCCAATCCTCATTTCAGTGGCATCACAAGGCATTATGATATTTAAGTGGTGCTGTGTTAAAGTCAGAGCAATTCAGTGCTTAGATTATGAAGCTGAAGCTTAACTTGTGCTGTAAGGTATTCCAGGCGGCACAACAGATCTAGCTGAGTTATAAAGCTCACGTATGGCATGAATTTCAAATTCTCTGCTGGAAGCTTTAGGACATACTGTTCTCTAAGCATATTTTCTCAAGAGTTGCTTCAGTGTTTCCCATTAAGACATAGCTTCGGAAGGACAGATGTGACTGATAGGAAGGGCATCAAACCATCAACTCTGAAAGAATGTATCATGGGCTTCGAGTGAGATCATTCTGCCCAGAATAGTTTTAAAATGATGATGAAACTGCTCTGTTTGTGGAAAATCGTCCTAAAATCCACTAATAGGTGCCAGACTGTAGACTTTAAGAATACATGCAATGTGTCTGTTCTCACGTGACCTATAGCTGAACACAACGTTAGGTGATTGAAAGCTTTCATTTCCCTGGAGCTTATAAAAGTTTCATTTTTTTACTTGTTGCTAAAGTGATCCTTAGACAAAAGTACTGCTTCCCCTGAAAGTTTTCTACCTTTTATTTTTTCTACTGTCAATAAAAATTATTTAATCATAATTAATAGATTCTCATTCTAGATAGTTCAAGAGCTCACCCTGAGTAAATAGAATCAGTGGGAATCATTGACATCTTTTTAAACTACCTTTATTATTGTGTTGACTCAGCTTAAGGCTTGGGTATTACTCTGAGGATAATGGGTTTTGAGAACAGATATTAAAAAGTCTTAGATAAAATTGTGGGCTGGTATCAGGTATGCAAAAAAGTATTATGATAGGATATAATCTTTGGAGTGAAGACTGTGCAGTGGCTGTTATGGAGCAGCTTAGCTCATACAACCAAGCATCACTTCTACAAATCATGAAGAAATGTGATTTCTTCCCAGTCAATTAACCACCTCATTATTAGTCAGACAGGTAAAATAGAACAATCTGGTAAGACTGAATTTATGAAACTGCAATGACATATAGCATTTTAACCAAGGTTGCCTAAAGGAACCTGATGGAAGCATGTTGAAGATTTATGGAGGTTTTTGAAGTAATTAGAGAGATAATGGCTTTGGCCTATGATAATATATATTCATTTTATATACAATCTTTAAATACCATGTAACTCTGTATCTTTTACCTTATAAGAAAAATACAAGTAACTCAAAACTAAGAACATTTTTAAAGAGAGCAAATTTTATTGAACACTTAAAAAAATTTTTTTCTGCACTTATCATTATGTACCTACTATGTGGCAGGCATGGTATCCAGCAATTCTCAAACACTACTAATAGCAAGAGAGAACTATTAATATTAAATAGCTCTTTGAGATAAGATATAGATGTGATTATCTCTGTTCTAGACGTGAGGCTGAAACTCAGGAAGATGAAGCAGGTTGCCCAACGTCACACAGCTCGTGAGGGACAGAGCCAAGATTCCAACACAGATGTCCCTGGCCCCAAAGCCAGCTTTCCTCTGGGTTGTTTCTCCATAATTGCATGGGATGATAACTGAACCACAGTGTCCCCCTCTGAACCATGAAGGAGAAGTTTGATTATGTTCAGGAGGTTTTATTTAAGAAGGTGCAAGTGGTTTAGTAAAATTTCCATTGTTTTACAGGTTAAAATGAAGTCTTTGTTTAAAAGAAGTTAGCTTGCATCTCAGTCAAAATATGCTATCATCATAGATTGTATGGTAATGAAAGTATTAGAGTATAATTTTATAAAATATTTTGAAGGCTAGTTGTTAGATCTAATGTTATTTATAAATTTTCTTGGTAGCATTTTTAAAAATTTTTATCAGTTGTCTTTCTTTTCCTTCAAAATTGTATATTTCATCAATTATTGATTTATATTTATTTGGGGATCTTTATAAAATACCTACTGTTAAACATCAGCATTTTCCTTTGGTTATTAAAAGATGTTTCTAGAAATATATTCGTGGCATTTGAGTTCAAGTTAAGTTGTGTAGTCTTTAGTATATGTATATATAATGAGATTATCAGCTCTATGCACAACATTGCAGTCACGTTTTTCATCTCATTGTTTTGAAACTCAGGTCCCAAGTCATTTGCAAAGGCATTTTCCAGTGGCTATCTAATTGGAGAAGTTCTACACAAGTTTGAACTTCAGGATGATTTTTCAGAATTTTTGGAAAGCAGGTTAGTGAGATTGTTCCTTACTTTTTGTTGTTGTTGTTGTTTGTTTGGAGACAAGGTCTTGTTCTGTTACCCAGATGGGAGTACAGTAGCGTGATCATAACTCACTGCAACTCAAACTCCTGGAATCAAGCAATCCTCCTGCCTCGGCTTCCCACGTAGCTGGGACTACAGGTGCATGCCACCATGCCTGGCTAATTTTTGTATTTTTGTTGAAAACAGGATTTTGCCATATTGCCAGGCTGGTCTTGAACTCCTGGGCTCAAGTGATCCTCCTGCCTCAGCCTTCCAAAGTGTTAGGATTAAAGGTGTGCCACCACACCTAGCCTACTTTTTAAAGAAAAGTTAATTTCTTTGGCATTTGGAAAGTCTAAAGTTAACTTCAACGAATCATTAATCATAAAATCCCTTCCAAACCTCAAACACCCAAGCAGACCATTGATATGGAAATTGTTCCTCTTGGCACATATATTTTTTATTGTCTCAAGAGTACAAAGAAGAGAATGTTAAATTGTTGCAGCAAGACCTCATCTCTAAATGGGACTCATTTTACACTTATATAGTGCCTTGAGTGAATAATTAGTATTATTATTTGTGTTTTAAAAATGTAAAATAGAACTTACCTACTAATACCAAATTCATAATAGTTTTTTTAGTGACTATATTGAAATATAATTCATGTATCTGAATTCACCATTTTAAAAGTAGACAATTCAGTGGTGTTTAGTATATTTACATATTTAGTATCTTCACAACCATCACCACTATCTAAACACCCAGCCTCTGGCACCCACTAATCTACTTTCTGTCTTTACGAATTTGCCTATTCTGCACATTTTATATCAATGGAATCACATGATTTGTGACTGGCTTCTTCCACTTAGGATAATGTTTTCAAGGTTCACCCATGTTAGCAAGTATCAGTATTTCTTCCTTTCTATTTATTTTCTGAATAATTTTGATTATATGGCTATACCATGCCACACTTTGTTTATCTATTTATCATTTGGTGGATACAATCCTCCCTTGGTATTCTTGGGGTATTGGTTCTTGGATCCTCCACAGATATCAAAACCCAATAGGACAGTCATTAAACTTTCAAGTTCCAAAATCATCTCCTTTGACTCCATGTTTCACATCCAGGGCATGAGCTCCCAGGGCCTTGGGCAGCTCCACCCCTGTGGCTTTGCAGGGTACAGCCCCTACCTGGCTGCATTCACAGGCTGGTGTTGAGTGTGTATGGCTTTTCCAACTGCATGTTGCAAGCTGTTGGTTGATCTACAATTCTGGGTTCTGGAGGACAGCTGTCCTCTTCCTATAGCTCCACTAGGTAGTAGCCCACTGGAGACTCTGTGTCAGGGCTCTGACCCGACATTTTCCTTCTGCACTGCCCTAGCAGAGGTTCTCCATGAGGGCTCCGTGCCTGCAGCAAACTTCTTGAATGATTTGCTGCTTAGAAATTTCTTCTGCCAGATACCCTAAATCATTCTCTCAGGTTCAAAGTTCCACAGATTTGGCAGGGGCAAAATGCCGCCAGTCTCTTTGCTAAAGCATAGCAAAATCACCTTTATTCCAGTTCCCAATGAGTTCTTCTTCTCCTTCTGTCTATTAGAATATATAAGTAACACATATAACTCAATAATAAAAGGACAGCCCAATTTAACAATAGGCAAAGGATCTGAATAGACATTTCACCAAAGAAGTTAACACACTAATAAGGAGATGAATAGTTGCTCAACATCATTAGTGTATTATTCGATTTTCACGCTGCTGATAAAAACATACTCAAGGCTGGGCAATTTACAAAAGAAAGAGGTTTATTGGACTTACAATACCACATGGCTGGGGAGGCCTCACAATCATGATGGAAGGCAAGGAGGAGCAAGCCACATCTTACATGGATAGCAGCAGGCAAAGAGAGAGCTTGTGCAGAGAAGCTCTTGTTTTTAAAACCATCAGATCCTTAGAGACCCATTCACTATCATGAGAAGAGCATGTGAAAGACCCATCCCCATGATTCAGTCATTTCCATTGGGTTCCTCCCACAACATATGGGAAATATAGGAGTTACAAGATGAGATTTAGGTGGGGACACAGAGCCAAACCATATCAATTAGTGGTTGGGAAGATGCAAATCAAGATCACGAGATACCACTTCACACCCACTAGGATGGCTATAAACAGAAAGATAGACAATAACAAGTGATGATAAGGACATGGAAAAATCAAAACCCTCATACAATGTTAGTGTGAATTTAACTAATTCAGGCACTTAAAAAAAACTGTTTAGGTTTGCCTGAAAATGTAAACATCGACTGCAAAACCCAACAATTCCACTTCTAGATATATACCCAAGAGAAATGAAAACCTATCCATGTGATAACACAATGTTCATAGCAGATTATTTATAATAGCCAAAAAGTAGAAACAACCCAAATACAGCTGGCCCTCTGTGTCCATGATTTCCACATCCATTGATTCAACCAATTGCAATTTAAAAATATTTGGGGAAAAAATATCACAGAGTTCCAAAGATCAAAACTTGTATTTGTCACAAACTGAGTACTACATTGAATCCACAAGAATGAAGTAACATGCAGCTTTGTATTAGGAATTAAATAAGTAATCGAGAGATGATTGAAAATATACAGAAGGGTGTATGTAGATTATATGCAAATACTATACTATCTTATGTGAAACCACTTCAGCCTGGACTTCATTGTCCATATCACTGTCAGCATTTTGGTCAAAGCCATTCAACAACTCTAGGAAGTTCCAAACTTTTCCACATTTTCCTGTTTTCTTCTGAGCCCTCCAAACTCTTCCAATCTTTGCCTGTTACCCAGTTCCAAAGTTACTTCCACATTTTTGGGTACCTTTGTAGCAGTACCCCACTCTCTGCAGTACCAATTTACTATATTAGTCTATTTTCACACTGCTATAAATATATACCTGAGACTGAGTAATTTATAAAGGAAAGAGGTTAATTGGCTTATACTTTCACATGGCTAGGGAGGCCTCAGAAAACTTACAATCATGGCAGAAGGGGAAACAAACACATCCTTCTTCACAAGGCAGCAGGAGAGAGAAGAGTGAGTAGCAAAATGGGAAGGGCCTCTCATAAAATCATCAGATCTCATGAGATCTCACTCAACTCTCATGAGAACAGCATAGGGGAAACTGCCTCCAAGATCCAGTCACCTCCCACCAGGTATCTTCCTGGACATTTTGGAATTACAGGGATTACAGTTCAAGATGAGATTTGGGTGGGAACACAAAGCTTAACCATATCAGCTACCTTATTATTTCTGTTCTTAGTGTCACTTCTGGCCTTCTGCTTATTTTGGGTGTAGTTTTCTTTTTCTAGTTTCTTGTTATACATGGTTAACTTTTTCATTTGAGATTTTCTTTTTTAATATTTGGATTGATAGTTATAAATTTCCCTCTAAGCACTGATTTAGCTGCATCACATAGGTTTTAGTATGTCATTTTGCATCTTTATTTATCTAAAATAATATTTTAATTTCCCTTGTGATTTCTTCTTTGATTCACTGTTACTTAGGAGTATGTTATTTAATTTCCATGTACTTCTGAATTCTCCAGATTTGCTGTATTATTTATTTCTAAGTTAATTACATTGTCACTGGACAACAGTTATTTCAATCTCTTTAAACTTAATGAAAATTTTTTTGTGTGTGGGAGGTTTTCTGGTAAAAGCTATAAAACCTGCTAGACAAATTCTAAAAGAGTGTAACGTTTATTGAAGTTGTTTTTAAAGATGGTCTAATGCATGTTCTCTTTTTGAAAATGTTTTATATGTACTTAAATGTACATATTCTATTGTTGTTCAATAGAGTGTTTATAGATATCTGTATAGATATCTGTTTATAGTGTAATCTAGGTCTTCCATTTCCTTACTGATCTTCTGCCTAGTTGCTGTATCCATTATTGAAAGTTGGAACCAAAGTCTCAAACTATTCTTTTTGAATTGTCTATTTCTCCCTCTAATTCTTTCCATTTTCTCTCCATGTATTTTGTGGCTCCATTGTTAGATACATGTATGTTTATAATTGTTATGTCTTCTTGAGGGATTGACCTTTTTAACAGTATAAAATATTCTTATTATCAAGTAATACTTTTTTTTCTTAAAGTCAATTTTGCCTGATAGTATAGTCACTCCAGTCCTTTTTTGGTTATTATTTTCCTGATATATGTTTTTCTATCCTTTTACTCTCAACAAATTTGTGTCTTTGAATCTAAACTGTATTTTCTTGTAGAAAGCATGTAATTGGATTATACATCCATTCTTCTAGTTCCCTCTTTGTAATTGTAGTTATTTAATCCATTTATTAATTAGGGAGCAGGATTTAAATGTGTGATTTTGATATTTGTTTTCTATATGCTTTATGGTTTTTTTTACTCCTCTGGTACTGCCTTCTTTTGTGTTAGATATTTTCTAATACGATTTTAATTCCTTTATTGTTTCTTTTACTATATTTTTGAGTCATTTTCTTAGTAGTTTTCATGAAGATTAAAATTAACACTTTAAATCAAACTATTCAGATGAATACTACTTTAATTTCAGTAGTATAGAAAAAAATTTGCTCCAGTGTATCTCAATTGTCTCCTCCTTTTTTGTGCTATTTTTGTCCTATAAATTACATCTTAAGTACATCTAGTTAGTTGTATAATTATTGCTGTATGCCTTTAACTTTTAAATCAGATAAGAATAAAATAGTTATAAACAAAAATATGTTTAAACTATTTTTTATGCTACTCTTTGTAGTAACTTCTACTGATGTGCTTTAAAATTTATTCATGTGATTTGAGTTACTGAATATTGTCCTTTCATTTAGGCCTTAAGGATTCTCTTTAGTATTTCTTATAGGGCAGATATGTTGACAGTGAGTGATCTTAGTTTTTGCTTATCCTTCAGTGTTGATACATATTTTTACCAGACATAGAAGACTTGATTTACAGTTTTTCTTTTTCAGCACTGTGACCATGTCATCTGACTGTCTCCTGGCCCTCCTAATTTCTGATGAGAAGTCAGTTGCTCATTTTATAAAGAAGCTCTTGTGTTTGATAACTTGTTTTTCTCTTGATGCTTTTAAGATTATCTCTGTCTTTGTCTTTCAAGAGTTTGACTATAATACATCCAGGTGTAGATATCTTTGTGAATAATACTGTAGTTCATTGAGATTCTTGGATGTGTGGATCCATATCTTTCATTACATTTGTGAAGTTTTGGCCACTATTTCTCCAAAGATTCTTTTTGTCTCCTTTCTTTCTCTCTCCCATATCATTCTCCAGTTATGTGTATATTGGTATGCTTGGTGATGTCCTGTAGGTCTCTGAGGCTTTGTTAATTATTAAACTTTTTATTATAGTGCAGTTTTAGATTTACAGAATAATTATCAACATAATACACAGATTTCCTATATTGTCCATATCTAGTCGTACCTATTGCTAGCATCTTACATTGGTGTGGTACATTTATTACAATTAATGAGCCAATATTTGCATATTATTATCAAGTAAAATCTATATGCCATTTAGGATTTTTTAAAATTTTTTACCTAATGTCTTTTTTGTTCCAGAATCCCATCCAGCATATCATATTATGTTTAATAATTATATCTCTTTAGGTTCTTCTTGAATGTGATATTTATTCAGATAGACTTTTCTTATATTGGATCATCTTGGCAGTTTTGAAGAATACTAGTGATGTGATTGTCACTCAGTTGGAATTTCTCTGATGTTTTTCTCATGATTAGAGTGGACTTATATGTTTTGAGATTCTGGTCATTTTTCTTCAAGCTTTTTTCTTTTTTCCCTCCCTTGAATAGTTTTAGTTGTTAACTAAAACTCTGTTAACTCTAATTTGCTGTTGAACTCCTACTGTGAATGATTTTATTTCAGTTGTACATTTCAGCTTCAGAATTTCACTGTTTCTATTTTTATAATTTCAATTTCTTTATTGCTATTCTCTTTTGTTGAAACAATATTCTCATACTTTCTTTTAAGTTTAACTGTTTTCCCATTTACCCTGAGAACACTAGCTGGCAGTGCTTGCAGCTGCAGCATTTACCCTGAGATAACTTTGCCATGAAATATCTTGCTTTTATTATTGTTTTTGCATTGCTCTAGTATATAGACTTTGGAAACAAAAGATGTCATTCTATTTACAGGATTGTGCTTTTAGTAGTGGTGTTTCAATTTACAAAATGTAGTAATTCTCAATCACCAAAAATGTCAAATTCTAGAAAACATAGCATTCCTATGCATAATGTTAATGTTGTTCTCCAACAGTTGTTGGCTGAAGATTTATTTGACGAATTTAATTTTTCCAAAATACACGATTCTGATGATTGAGATGATCCTGGTGTTTGTTCTGTTTAGAAATAACTCCAAGAACAGTTTTTATATTTTATTTTTACATTGAAAATTAGTCAGACTTACTTCAGCCTCAAAGATTATATTTATGTAAAATTAAATGAGCACTGGCAGTAGGCTGCACTTTTTTTTTTTCTAAGCAGGAAAATAATTTATATACATGGTTTCTTTTCCTTTCTTGAACATATTTATAATAGGCCATTGAAGGTCTTTGTCCAAGACTTCCCCACAGAGTTTCTATTCACATTTTTTCCTTATGTATAGGTCATATCTTCCTGTTTGTGTGTCTCATCATTTTTGAAAACTGGACATTTAAAATAATATAAAGTATCAGCCGTGCGCGGTGGCTCAAGCCTGTAATCCCAGCACTTTGGGAGGCTGAGGCGGGTGGATCACAAGGTCAAGAGATCAAGACCATCCTGGTCAACATGGTGAAACCCCGTCTCTACTAAAAAATACAAAACATTAGCTGGGCATGGTGGCGTGTGCCTGTAATCCCAGCTACTCAGGAGGCTGAGGCAGAAGAATTGCCTGAACCCAGGAGGCGGAGGTTGCGGTGAGCCGAGATTGTGCCATTGCACTCCAGCCTGGGTAGCATGAGTGAAACTCCGTCTCAAAAAAAAAATAATAATAATAATAATAATAATATAAAGTATCAATTCAGACTATTACAAATTCTCAGGGTTTGCTGTTGCTGCTGCTGCTTCTGCTTTTTGTTTCGTTTTGTTCTGTTTAGCGACTCTCCTGGACTAATTCTGTAAAGTCTATATTCCGTCTTGCGTACTGCAACTAAAATCTCTAGTTGATTAGCTTAGTGGTCAGCAACTGAATAGAGATATCTTTCAATATCTTGAACCAATACATTTTCCATTGCTGAGAAACTCTGTGAGTGGATTGCAGCATGTTTTCAGTGCTCTGGCAGTTTACAATTTTCCCTTAGCCTTTACTTCCTGCCTGTGCAACGTTTCAAAGTCAGCCAAAGGTGAGAGATTTGTACCTCTTCATGTCTTTCCTAGGCATCCATACATTCCTACATATCATATGGCCTCAGAGTCCCTAATAGACATCTCATTCATAGGTCTTCCTTTTTTAGTTTTTGGCCAGGCTCTTCTTTGCTCCACCTGGTTTTACTGTCTCAGGTAACTTTGATTATAAATAATTGCTGTAATTGTTTTTTACCAACACCCTTGAGATAGGACTTTTTTAGTAAGCAAACTCCATCAGGTCAAATAATGACAAGGCCTGAAAATGGGGATTTTCAAAATGCTACTGGTTAGTTAAATAGCAACACTCTGGGCCGGGTGTGACAGCTCACACCTACAATCCCAACACTTTAGGAGGCTGAGGTGGCTGGTTGCCCTGAGATCAGGAGTTTGAGACCAGCCTGGCCAATATGGTGAAACCCCATCTCTGCTAAAAATACAAAAAATTATCTGGCTGTGGTGGAAGGCGATGTAATCTCAGCTACTTGGGAGGCTGAGGCAGGAGAGTAGCTTGAACCTGGGAGGTGAAGGTTGCAGTGAACCAAGATTGCGCCATTGCACTCCAGCCTGGGTGACAGAGCAACACTCTG
>NW_016107520.1:2274398-2297790 GCF_001604975.1 Cebus imitator | reverse complement strand
AAGATAGGTCTTTTGAAGGTGCTTCAAATCTATCTGCTTTGATAACTGCCAAACTGGTGGTTTTTATAGCTGCCATGGTTGTAAGTCTGCTGCTGGTTTTCACAGCCACTATGGAGCTAGGGAGAGGGATGTGGAAATGGAGCAAGCTAAAGTGACAAAAAGCTCTCTATTGTTACCCCTATTCAGCAGCTCTTCTTAAATAAATGCTCCTTGAGTTATTGCAAACCTTTAGCTAATTTCCAGAGTTATGAGAAAGTTGATTTTTACAATTTTCATCAACGTTATTGTTGCCTTTAAAGACAAACAGATTTTTGGAGTTCTTACTCTACCATTTATGAAGATCTACTTCAAATTCATAATATTTTAACCTGATACTTCCTGCTCAGGTATTTCTTGGTTTTGTTTGCCTGTAATGATAAGCCTTTGTGAAGCTGCCCCTATGTTATAAGACTTCTGGGCAAAAGCATCTCTGATATTTCCATACTAGAGGTGGATTATTCTTTCATAAAACAGATTATGCTAATTTTACATATAGTAACTGTATGATACAAAAGAAGCCATAGATTAAAACTATACTGTCCTGCCAAATAAACCCCTTTTTGCTAATCTCATCCAATTTCTTGAGCTTCTAGTATACAGGGTAACATTCTAACCCATACCTACATCTCATATGCATCTCTTCCTCAAGGACATGGCATATAAATTCATTGTTAGCCCCAGCCGCCCCCTCTGCCTGCCCTCTCAGCCCTTCGCTCACTCTGTTCCTAGCTTTGCTGCTAAGAGGCTGGATTAGGCTCCAAGGTATAAAAATGCCAGGGTAAGTAGGCCAGTGTCCATGCCCTCCTCCTCTTTTTTGTGCTTTCTCAGGAGCTCTTATACGTACAGATTGATGGGTTATAACTTGCACGTAACCAGATTTCCAATCCTTTTGTTGTTTTTGCTGCTGTTTATCCTTTATCAAAGTTAGAGATTCAACTTAAACATTTAATTTTTATAACACTGATCACTTTTTTGTCAATTTCTTTATCTGTGTTTCTTTCACATTGCCCAAAACACGATGAAGTTAGGGGTATTAGGTTATTTTTCTTTGTATCTCTAGGGCTTAACATAGGCCTGGTGCATATTTAGCTTTCAGTAAATGTATTTTAAATTAATGAATGCCTACATTTCCTAGTAAATTCTACAGAGAGAGACCTTGTTTAGACTTCCCAACATGAAGCTAAAACTCTACATTCACATCTGTAGTTGTGATATCCCCATCAGCTTAAGAAACTCGAGTGTTCCAGTCTCTCTGTCATTCTAAAGGTCATGGCTTACAAGGTGCTTCTCAGTGTGACACTCATTCACCTTTCCAGCTATATTTCCCATCAACCTAGAATCCTAACCTAAGCTTCTCTGGTCCACACACATCATATGTTTTTGTTTATGCCTCGTACCTTTGAAAATTAATGTTATTTTTTCACTTCTACCATAAGAAACTTGTATTTATTCTGAAGGGCCGGGTGAAATTTTTCTCCTTCTCTAAACTCTGCTTTTACTTTCTTGGTAGATTTGGTTTCCCTTTTCTCTTTGTTCTAATAATACTTTGGACATCCCTTTCCTTATTACATTATCTTTATCAAGTTGTAATTATTTATTTATCTATCAGTTCTTATCAGATCAGTAGCTAAATCAGTTCTAATAAGAACTTACCTGCCAAATGAAGGCGCCCAAGCAATGTTTGATGAATGAGAAATGAATGTTTACTCCTCAACTAGATTGCAAATATCCTGAAAGTTGCAGAGTGTATTTATTCTTTGTGCTCTAAGCATTGTCCTGGCCCATAATATTATGAACAGGCTCATAATATTGTTTTCAATGAATAAATGAGTGATGTCAGAGAGTATATCTACTAAACCATGGAAAAGTTCAAGGACTATCCTGACCAGATCACAGATGCAGTGTTTCACGTATACCGAAGTGGCTCTTGTTGGCAGGACCACAGAGGGCCTATGTGTGAAATGGAAAAAGGGTCCCCATCTAGCTGGAAACAGTTGTAAAAATGCAGGCCTTGTTGAACAGAGAAGACTTTGTACAAGGAAAAAGGAGCCCTATTTTGGAAGAAGCAGTCTCATGCCAGGGACAGGGCTTAGCAATCTCAGCAGAGGGTGGATTTCACACTCTTGCTCCACCTTTGGACACGTGTGTGTCCTGTGTGACAGCGCTGCTTGTCATATACTACAAAGGACTAACTTTCTCTCTCACCAAGAGCCATTCCATTCCTTAATGTGGGAAGAGGGTCCTACTTCTATTGAGAACGAAATATCATCCATCTTCAATTCTTGGAACAACCCATTTTTTCCCCAGGGCACATGATCTTTTAAATAAGACAAGGATAAGTCAATCTCATATGACCTTTGTAATGGTATATTTGATGAGGAAAATAATCCCTTTTTTGTCATAGCCTAATTTTTACACACCTTGTGCCAGGGCTCATCATTTGGGGATCTTATCTAACACTTTTATTTTTTTGGTTTAAAATGTAAACTGGAAATATATTTTGTAAGTAACTCAGAGTTACTCATCTTGGAAATGATTTAATTCTAGGAATAACTCATCTAACTCTGAAAGAATACCCTGATTTGAATATTTTTATTACTTCACAAATGTGAAAATTGAGAGGATTTGTCTTTTTTTTTTAATTTTTAAATTTTTATTTATTTATTTATTTTGAGATGGAGTCTCGCTCTTTGCCAGGCTGGAGTGCAGTGGCATGATCTTGGCTTACTGCAACCTTCACCTCACAGGTTCAAGCCATTCTCCTGCCTCAGCCTCCCAAGTAGCTGGGACTACAGGCACACACCACCACACCCAGCTAATTTTTGTAAATTTAGTAGAGAAGGGATTTTACCATGTTGGCCAGGATGGTCTTCATCTCTTGACCTCGTGATCTGCCTACCTCAGCTTCCCAACATGTTGGGATTACAGGCGTGAGCCACTGCGCCTGGCCAGATTTGTCTTTTTAAAAGTAAACAGTCAAGACAAATTTCTGGGAGGACAGCAACTACTTACCTTGTAAGAAGATGTATTCCCTCACCAGATGACAAGAAGGGAAGGAGATAGGTAGCCTCCTGGAAAGTAAGGACTGCTAGTAGAGAGGGAAAAGGCTTTTTTAACATACATTTCTTATTCCTTCAGAAGTTATCATTTACTTCATATGCTCTGTCTCCAGGACAAAGATGTCCCAGTGGTTTTTCTGTGTTCAAATAAACAACTGTTGATCATCCTGTCATTCCAGTTCTACCCATGTTTTAACAAGATTCGGCTTCCACCAATTGGCACACAAGTTATGTTCCCCAAATTTTGATTGATTAGAAATAAACTTCCAGAAAGAAGTATTGTTATACCTGCATACTTTGGCGAGTTCATAAAAGACATTTAAACCCTAGTAGATAACTGAACAATAACATTAACAGGCTTATCAACTGCATTCTGGGAGGCACATGATACAAGTAAGAGAGAGAAAACTCTTCCCTCTTTTTCTTGAGCGCAGAGCTAAGAGTTGACAAAATTTGGAAATGGGTAATGTTTGCTTTTGGACTCTCCCTCCTGAATTAGCATGATCTTAAAATCTGTAGCCCAAGGTTATAACCCAGACCAAAGCTCTGACAGATGGCTCTCAGTTCATGTCTTTCCAATTATGTGTAGTGAGCAAAGCACACAGGACTCCTAGGATGAGAAGGGCATGAAAGGACGACTGTGATGGAAGATCAGAAGGGGTGGTAGATGCCTGCCCAGAGAATGGAAGCACATGTTGTTGATTTGACTATCTTCTTTCACAGTCATACTCTTCAAAACATGGTCTGCTTTACCTGAGTCATTTTAGGCAAATGTTGTATCTCCAACTGTATGGTGATTTGTGGAGAAACAAAATGCAAAATTGGACCTGAGAAGACCTTCAAAAAAGTATCTTTAGTCTCATGCTGAAAAGGTTTTCTTGTAGCATGCATTATCTCTTTGTCTCCTCCAAGGACTGTTTCTCTTTTACTAATTTAAAATATTTTATTTGAAGTTTGATTGATGTAGTATAATATACTAAGTATATGTCGCTAAGTATTTCTGGTAAAAGAATTATCAGTACACAGAGGAAACAGGACAGTAAGTTGCACCACATGTCCACAACATGAATTCAAGGTATTACATCACTACTTTTCTTGACATTGGCCGTCTCATGGTGCTCGCTCCTCATTCATATTTAGAAATCACTCTTACATTTCCTCAGCTCCACATCCTTTTAGGGGATGAGCACTTTTAGGTTAGACTATAAGAGGTTCAAAAACATGCTAAGATGTTATATACTCCCTGTCTATATGTATAAATGTATGTTTTTTTTCCTGTAAAAAAATGTTCCATAGCTCTCAGATTTTCAAAGGTATCTGTGATTCAAAAACAAAAGACTTAGAACCACTACCTGAATGCAATCTCTTGAGAAATAGTATACTAGGAACAGTAATATCAAGTTTAGGTGTTGTGACTTCTTTATTCACTTCTGAAGAAATTCTATTGTCAATTTAGATCAGAAAAGTTTTAGTGTAGCCATTTAAGAGAAATGAATGTATACAGTTCAGGTAGACATGGTCAATTAAAAATCTCAATGCATTTACATTAGAGTGGTTTTAGAGAAGAATGATACAGTTAAAAGAACACAAAATAATTCAGAATATTGGATCATGATAATACCTCTGATATTTGTTGTTTGTCTTTAATTTAATGCTAATGTCTAATTATGTAAAATATTTTACTGTCCAGGGTTTCAAGTGCCAAACTTAATAATTTTTCTCGCTTGGAGCCAACACTTCACCTTCTGGGTGTGCAGTTTGATCAGAATGTGGCCCATGGCATCATCACAGAAAAGCCTGGGGTGGCAACAAAGCTTTTATATCAATTGTACATTGCTCTTCAGAAAAAGAAGAAAAGTGGATTGACTAGATTGGAGATGCAAACCATGCAGCCTCTGACAAATTTAAGACTTCAAAACATGAAAAGGGATACTTTTCCAGAGGTAGGTACATAAAAAAGCGTAATAAGCATGTCACAGTGTAAAACTTGGTAAAGAGAAATGACAATAATATTGAATTCACAAAGAAGCCTCATTAGATATATATATATATATATATCCCTTACATATGTTACTGGCCTTACTTGGGTTTTATTTTATATTCATGTTTTGAATTTATTTACCCATTTTTGACATCTCTCTCTATCCTATCCATATTGGCAATAGCTTATCAAACTCTTTTTATAATTTCCAGTACTTTTATTGTTGTTTTTGAGAGTCAGGGCCTTGCTCTTTTGCTGATGCTGGTCTCGAACTTCTGAGTTCAAGCTGTCCTCCCACATGAGCCTCTCAAGCAGCTGGGACTACAGGACTAGTACTTTTTGTGCCTGCTCCTCTCTTCCTGTGTCTACCCTATCATTTCTGCTACAGATCTTCTTATCAGCTACTGCAGCAACCTGCTAAAATGTCTCTTAATCTTCAGTCTTTCTGGAAAAGTCAATCAACTGCTAAATGAATCTTTCCTAAATTTAATTTTTATTGGATTCTTCTGCTCAGAAACCTATTTTTACTTTTTTCTAGTCCTCAGCATAGTGTTTCTTTCTTCTCCATTAATTGACAATCTGTGCTTAAACACGACTATTCCTGCTCTTCCTTCCCCCACACCCAAACTCACCCTTCTCATCTCTCCTCTTCCCCAAACTGTTCTTCTCTGTCTACTGTACAGCCCAGTACATGTGGTTTCTTCCTTTGGAACTCTAGAGTATAATTCTCACATTCTTGGTTTTACCCTCCTGATACTGATATTGTTGGCTAACTATTCATTATTTATTTGTCATATGATCTTACCAGATTTTTAGTACATCAGATTTGATAAATATGTCTAGTACAATGCTTCAAACATTGTAAATACTCATTAAATGTGTTACTGACTAATTTATATGACTTTTTAGTTGACAGTTCTCCCCAGTTCTTATGCAATTCCCTATGGTAAACAAAGTGCATTAACTTTTACAGGGCATCTGGAATAATCTTGAGTGCTGCACTGATGCAAAACAGTAAATATAAATGGGCAGAATTATATTTTTAAATTTAATTTTTGAAGCAGCAATGACATAATAGATATGAGGGCCATCTCTGTGTTTATATTTGCCCGTTCTTCATGGATATCATTACAAGTCTGGTAGCAGAATGGACTCAGCACTCTGAGAACTAGAAATCCGATAAGGCTTAATATGAATAATTTAATATTGCATTAGGCCTCCTTCACTTGCAAGCTGGTTAGCTTTGAGCCATCCTCTAAACAGCTCTCAGCTTCGATATTCCCAACTATAAAAACAAGGATGCTTATTTCTTTCTGCCTCAGAGTTCAGAATTGGACATATTTGCAGCTTCAAGAAGAAGTGTGGATTAACTGGAGTGGAGTTTATATCCAGTTTATATATAATAAACTGTAAAGCAGTCAACAGTAGCAAGTACTATAAGTGCTGTGTAGATGAAGACAAGAGCCTATTAGCTCATTTGATGTTGGTCACGGGTGAACTTCCATAGTCAATCGTTCATTCACTGAACAAATATTTATTGGGCTCCTACTTTTTGTCAAGCACTTGTGCAACAAACACACAGGAAAAGCCCCAACCCTCTTAGAGCTTATGTATTAGGGAGAAAATCATGTTCTATTGGAGTGATATGGAATACAGTGAGTTAAAAAGGACGTTGGAAATGAGGAAGAGGGTAGCATATATTATTCTTTCAAGAAATGTAGAGGTAAAGAAGAGAACAGTAGGAGAGAAAAGATCAAGTGAAGTATGAGATTGCTTGTTTTATGGACCGAGAGACTGGGCAACTTGTCAGTTGAAAAAAGAATCAGTGACAGGAGAGATAAAAATGGTACAAGAACCAGATGGGAAAAGGCCCTCTGGGATGAAACGAGGAGTATGCAGTCAATGGTTTGTATGGAAGAGGTGATATCCTAGGAAAGAAGTAGAAATGTCATCTTCTTTGATACTAGATGAAAAGAGATGCAGGTAATATTAATAATGGTTGAAATTTATTGAACCTACCTAGTGACATGCCAAGCCCTGTTGTTAGGCGCTTTATAAATGTTATCTCACTTAATCTTCACAACAGTCATAAAAGATAGGTACTTTTAATATTCCATTCTGCAGATGATGAAACTAAAGCCCAATGGATTAGCTAACTCGCACAATTTCATGCAGCTAGTAGGTAGTAAAGCTGAAACACAAACGTAGGAAGTTTTAATGTTTCTTCACTTTTTACTAAGGAGTGGCTAAGCAATGGGAAGAATCTGGCTTCTTATATTATCTCTTATATGTTAAAATTGGCTTAATGAAATTATTTCTGCAAAAATGTATTTCTAAGAGTATAAATACCATTTACTGAAAATTAAACTCAGTTAAAAAGTTTAACTCTACAAGTATATATGAGGCTATTTTGAAAGAAGGAACACAAATAGTAATGTTTTTGTAATTGCACTTACATCAATTAAGAATATGAGTAATTGAAATGGGGCTTGAATTTAGCCTAACAACAATAGTAATTCAAAGAATTTCATTTTGAAGGCAAATTTTATTTGCGCTTATAATGAAAATGTACTCTTCATTCTTTAATAACAAAATCTTTTGAAATGCTTTTTCCATTTAGAGACTTAGACACATGATACCACGTCAAACTGATTTCAATCTGATGCGGGTTACATACAGGTTTCAAGAAAAATATAAACACGTGAAAGAAGATCTTGCCCATTTGCATTTTGAGGAACTTGAAAGATTTCAAAAACTCAAGGAAGAGCAAAGATATTTTGATATCAAAAAGGTTTCATAGAACTATTTTTTCAGAAGTTCATTAGTAGTACATAGTATACTGTTTGTGATTTATGCCTATAGCACACATTGCCTAAGCAGTAATGTAGCACAAGTTGTACTTTCCTGATGCGTGACTGTCCTGCCCTACTCTCACCCTTTCTCTCTCTCGCTTGTTCCTTTTTTCTCTCTCCCTTGCTCCTTTTCTCCATCCTGACTCTTGCTGACTGTCACCCCTACTTGTGGCTGAGAACAAGAACTGCCATCCTCTGGAGTAGCAAGACAACTGGATCTCCTTCACTGGTAGAAATCAATGTTTCAGCTGCTTTAGTGATGAAAGGTTGCTACTAGCTACCCCATTGGTCAAAGGCACGTGACCATTATCACCACTGAGGGAGATAGATCAGACATTGTCCCCTCGCTTTCTCCTCTTTTGCAACCACTTGGTCTTTTGGTTCTGCCCCATTTCTCTGTTCTTGGAAATGTGAGGTCATTCTTTGCTTGCATACTTCTTCAATCACCCTGAACAACTCTTAACTTCTTCCTGGCCCTTGCTTCTTGCTTTGACTAACTCTCTGCTCCTTCTCAAATTTCTTTAAAACTCTTTAAAGATCTTCTGTGCCTTTATGGATGAGAGAATAATGGTACATGGAATCATTAAAGATTTTTCAGAACATTTCAGGTGACTGGGCATATGGAATGTGTAAACTACAGGCAAAAGAATTATGTAGTTCTTCCCATTGTACTGTAAAATCACTTTTTAAATTCATGTATTTATTTGGAATGATAAGAAATTAACATATTCTGAATGTAGTCAGCTCCTTGTGGGGAAGAAAAGAAAGATGAGAGACAAACTGGAAGATCAGGTAATTATCTTACTTGCCAAAGGGTGAATAAAGGATTATACTTCCCTTTGGTGTTACATGATAAAGAGACAAAGCACTCTTAAAGTAGTGTTTGAGACCAACTGCTTTGACTCTTTATGTGGAACCAGCCTGTCCATTCATGCCAAGCCCAATGCAGACAGTCTCCAAGAAAGTTGAGGAAAAGGAAATATGATACAATTAAGTAGTCTGAAATAAATTATGTTCAAATAATCACAGGGAGCAAATAAGGCAAAAGGGAGACCCTGTGTCTTCCAGATCTTCTTAAGAAAGAAAAGATAAACATATTGCAATTAAACAAATATTTATATTTTGGAAAATGAAATGAAGAAAATGATCCACCATTTATGGCTTTTTAGTGGTAAATTGAAATTTTTTATCTTTAGACATGGGAGCTAATGATCCTATTAGTTCTAATATAATGTATTAGTAGTAAAGTAATGATTAGTTTTACATGTTACTTCTTAAATCATTTACTTTTAAAATATTTTATCTGATTTTCAGATCCTTTTTTTTTTTCAGTTACATTCTCCTACTTATATTCTTCTTAAAATAACTACTGCCTACATACAGAAGAGATCATCCAATAATGATACCATATAATTTAGTGTTAATTCAATGTATGAGGTTGCCTCTGAATTCATTGTTTAAGTGTGGCTGGTTTTGGAGAAGTTTGTCATTTTTATTGGGTTTCCCAGGAGCCCTGCTAGAAATTGCTTCCTAGATAGAATTTTCTCATTGGACCATCTTCAGGGAGAGAATATTTTTCTTCCCATGCTTGGTAAAGTCACGACAGTAGGATTGGAAAAGAATTATACTCTTATTTATATTTGGGACATCTTTATTGTCCTTTTAGTATCATCACACAGAATGAAAATATAGACATTTAATAGATATAATTTGCAGATTCCAGAATTGTGTTTTAACATTATGCTTTTCACAATAAGTGATATTGACACCTGCTTCTTAACATTACACAGTTGTGACACCTAGTCCCTTGGCTAATTGCTGGGTTCTGAAAATTTCAATAGATAAATTTTATATATTTGTACCTGTGAGTGTATTATATTGCCTGTTCTGAATGTTATTCTGAATAACTAAACTAATGTATATGGGATATTCAGCAATACTTAAACAGAAGACGACAAAATGAAATAATGGCCAAAATCCAAGCAGCTATCATACAGATACCTAAACCTACATCAAATCGTACTTTGAAAGCACTCGAGGCCCAAAAAATGATGAAAAAGAAAAAAGAGGCAGAGGTAAGTGATAATCCTTTACTCTTGTGCTATGTTTATCTTAACTAAATAATGGTCTTTCTCTGAAACATATAGAGACCTTCCAAAACTTCACACTTGCCTTCCAAACTGTCTCTGACCTTGTCCTTTCTCATTTAGAATTCCTCCACTCTGTGCATATTCAACTCATGTTATATTGTTATTTGTTCAGAACAAAGAATGTAGCTTTAGGCCAGAAATGACAAACTCCTATTAAATGGCAGTCTAGACTCCTGTGTTGAAAAGGATTCTGTGGTCAATAACAAACCAGGTCAGAATAGCTGCTGTTGTGATGGATCATGTCTTACCCATTTGTGTTGCTATTAAAGAATACCTGAGGCTGGGTAGTTTATAAAGAAAAAGAGGTTTATGTAGCTTATGGTTCTGAAGGATGAAAGATTCAAGAATGGGTATCTGGTGAGGAAGTTAGGAAGGGAAAGGGGAAGTCAAGCCAGGATGTACAAACATTACATGGGGAGAGAGAAAGTGAGAGTGGGGGATGGAGGGAGAGAGAAGAGAGAAGGTGCCAGGTTCTTTTTAAACAGCTCTCTTGGGAACTAACAGAGTGAGAACTCACCCTTAGGGAGAGAATCAATCTATTCATGAGGGAGAAAGAAAGTGAGAGAGAAGGTGCCAGGCTCTTTTTAACAACTAGCTCTCATTGGAACTAATAGAGTGAGAACTCACCCCCAGGGAGGGTATCAGTCTGTTCACAAGGGACCCACCACGTGACCCAGACACCTCCCATTAGGTTCCATCTTCAACATCAGGATCAAATTTCATATGCTGTTTTCAGGGACAATCATCCAAACCATAGCAGGTCATAACTGCCTTGAGTACAGCAGGGCCAGTCAAGGTACATATAGCATACATATGCCTTTCCTACTATATGTTTTTACTCAATTCCTCCTCATCACCACACGCTATTTTTCTATGAATCCCAGGAATATTAAGTGACTTGTTGCTATCAGTATATTTAAATTTAAGATACCTCTATACCAGTGACATTTTACTAGACCACATCAACTGTCAATCATTTCGGTAAGCTACAATCTGATTTTCTTTCACAGGAGAGCAGTGTTATAGTTTGATACTGATTCCTGCAATTCACACTGCATACTGCTGCAATGATTGCTAATATTCTCCCATGTGACCTACAAAGATGATTAATAACTACCATTTATTGAACATGTGCTGTATGTCAAGCCGTGGATAGGGCACTTCACTTTATCTTTAATTTGCAAACAACTCTCTAAGTAGGATATTATTTTTCCTGTTTTGTAGATGAGGAAACAGACCCAGAAAGTTGACATGTTTTACCCACTGCTAGTAAAGCAGAGACTGACAGATCTCTCTGATTCGTAAATGCATTGAATTTTACATTAATCCACATTTTTTTTGTTTTTTAAATACTACCAAAATATCCTGTACTTGGATTCTAAAATTACCACCTACAGAGGCTTTTAGCTGACTCCATTTCAGTATCTACCTCTCATATGTCCCTCAGTTGATTAAAGTTTTGTTGTTGTTGTTGTTTCTTTTTTGAGACGGTCTTACTCTGTTGCCCAGGCTGGAGTGCAGTGGTACAATCATGGATCGCTGCAGCCTTAATCTCTCAGGCTTAAGTGATCCTCCCACCTCAGCCTCCTGAGTAGCTGGGACTACAGGTACTCAAGGCTGGTCTCGAACTCCTCGGCTTAGGCAATCCGCCAGTCTCAGCCTCCCAAAGTGCTTGGATTACAGGTGTGAGCCTCTGTACCCGGACTGATTAAAGTTTTTAAAAAAGTATTTGTAAAACACAAAGGTGAGCTAAAGTTAATCTTCAGATAACAAATTAATAGTGTAAATAAGGTTGCATGAGAAATGTTTACAACACCTGAGACAACAATTTTTAAAGAAATATTTGACTTTGGGAAGCCAAGTTGGGAGGATTGCCTGAGGTCAGGAGTTTGAGACTAGCCTGGCCAACATGGTGAAACCCTATCTCTATTAAAAATACAAAACTTAGCTGAGTGTACTGGCACATGCCTGTGATCCCAGCTATTGGGGAGGCTAAGGCAGGAGAATCACTTGAACCTGGGAGTCAGAGGTTGCCTTGAGCGAAGATTGTGCCACTGCACTCCAGCCTGGGCTACAGAGTGAGATTCTGTCTCAAAAAAATAAAAATAAATAAAAAATAAAAAGAGAGAGAGAGAAGGAAATATTTGTATTCAAAAATTTATGTCCTGACTCTTTGATAATCTTTATTCTGATGAAATAAATGTCCGTTGGTACCCTGTCAAGATCATGAAGTGAATGATTCAGAGGAGGCAATTTTCACATTCTTTTAGATGTAGTTAGCTTAGTCTGAAAGTAACAAATCAAAATTATAAAAATATTTTAGAATGCATCTTTTCATATCTTAAGTCATAATTACCTTGAATTAGTAGTACATGTCACTTTATAAACTTGAATGAATATGGTAAATGAAGATTTTTTTCAGTGGTTTTTAGAGGCAGAGAACTGATGATTAATTTTCTTTAAAGGATGTGGCCAGTGAAATTAAGATGTTCGAAGCATTAATAAAAAAGGATCTCCAAGCAAAGGAAAGGTGAGATGTGAACTGTTTACAGAATCACAAAACTGCATTCTATTCTACATATAGCTTTTGAATATTTAGAAATATTTTATCTGGAAGAGACGTGCCAAGGATCTTTTCACTTCAGAGAATCTTGATTCCGAGAGTATATTAGGGAAGATAAATGAGCTAAAGTTCAGATTGTTAACACTTTGATAAATATCTAGAAGGTGACTATCATGAAATATAAAGTTGATTTATTTTTCTGTGCTATGTTTATTCTTCTAAGTTCACACATATTTTTTAAACATTCACTAAAATTGTTTCAAGGTACCTCTAATTTAAATTTGTCATGGTAAAGCCTTTATTAGACTCTAGTTTTGTTTATATCAGGCTGTAGCCTCAGCAGTTAGCATAGGGACTAGCAGTAAGAAGCTGAGTGAATGAGTTCATTGAGCAAATGTTACTAAAACAGACACTTTGATGGGTTCATGGAACAAACTTACTCATTAATTGCTTTCATTTACCTAAAGATAAAGCTCCTTTATACTTTGTTTTCTATAGGGGGTCATTGATTCACAGAAAGTAATTCGTTAGAGACCACATATATAGGAGCAACTGGGTTTTCCTGCATTTTTAAATGGAAACTCTCCAAACTCTATGCATTTACATCTTACGAAATATGAGATGAATCTCTGTTAAAGAAGGTACTAATTCTAAAGAAAAGCAGAAACAAATTACATACTTCAGCTTCATATTAAAATTTTCTGAAGGAAGGGAGAGACAGTCAAATGAGGAGGCAAGGAAAATCAGAGCCATAAGGAAGAAACGGTGAAGTCAGATGTCAGAAAGAAAATCAAGCAAAATGGAGAACACTTATGTACATCACCTTTCCTCCTGCCCACTGCAGAAACTCCTGATGCCCTATTTTGATTCTCACTTCCATTTAACAGTGTTGCTCCTGACCCATAAAAACAACGTAATCTAGGTCTCCTCATTTATGCAATCACTACCTGAACCCCCTAGCACACCTACCCGGACCTTGGTCCATGAAACTACGAATTTCTTCTAACTCTTTCACTCACCTCTCTAGCCACAGGCTCTGTGATGATAAACAGCCGGTGTCCACCAGAAAGGCCATCTTAAACTACTGAAAACTTTGCTACTTGATGAATACGACTTTCTGCTGCTCCCTGGCCTGCCCCTTTCCTGGGACCCCTCAATTTCCACACAGTTTAGCAACCAGAGGTTAAGATGATGCACAGCACTGTCTTTCAGGCCCTGCAGCAGTATCTATTTCTATTGGTTGGTGTCCTTGCAATGTCAGCTATTAAATGTCTTAAAGATCATCCCTGTACATTGCAGCTGCAAACATTTACCTGTTCCCTATTGCCTTTGCCAACCCAACCAGACCTAGGTCTCTATCAGTTAGTTTTAGAACCCCCAAAACAACAGTGAATTAAATTAGAAGGAAATCTGCTTATCTCTCATGTAACAGAAATCAGAAGATAAGTGACCCATGGTGTATGCTGTAGCTCCAAGGTCGTCAAGGACTGAGCCTCCTCCTTTCTTCACTTTTGCATCACTGTCCTGTTGTGTGGTTTCCATCCTCAATGTTACATTCACGATACAAGATGGTTGCTGGAACTCTGGCCATTTGGCCCATATCCTATCAGGAAGGAAGACAGACAAAAAAAGTAGATATCTCCTATCTGAAGTAGCTTCTTTCAAAAGCCTTTGCAGAAGTCCCATATAACATTTCTGCTTATTCTGCTTATATCTTATTGTAGAGAATTCAGTCACATGGCCACACCTAGCAGAATGGGAAGCTGGGAAATGTAGTCTTTAACTGGGCACACTGTTTCCCTGCATAAAATTGGAGCTCTATTTTGAGAGAAAAGGGAAGGAAATAGTAGTGTCAGGTCCCTTTATCACAGAAACCTCCACTTGGTCCTGCCAAAGATTTCCAGCAGAGGGCACATGACATATTGACACCCTCACTTACAGCAGGAAGAGAAGGCCTGGGGCAGCTGAAGTCCCTGGGCCAGTTACCTCTCTGGCTGTGAACAGTTTATCTGAGAATCTAAATCCTTTCCAGTGTGTTACGCAAAGATGGCTTTCTCTTTCGGCCTTAAAAAGAAAAATGTTGGGAAACGCTGGCCTAGAGCAAACTTTTCAAGAAAACAAAGGCTATGGCTATGAAATAGGGCCCTTCTTAAGCCATTTCATTAATCACTACTTTTTCAGTTCATTCTGAATCTTAGCTTAGAATCAAGAATATTCTGGGCACATTGAGAACTTCACACTAACTTAACGCCAGAAGGCAATAAAATCTCCCAGCTTGAACCTCGGAGTACTTTCTGCAGCTGCCTCTTTCATAGTCTGCTCCTGAACAGTTTCTCAGGATGCCACCTTAAAGTCCATTGTTTTTATTTTGTGGAAGAATGAAATGATGCCTCAATCCCAGCAATGCAAGAGCTCTCATGCTGCATTTTTCCTACATAACAAGGTTTCTCCATGTTTTCATTTTTTAAATGACTCATAAATACTGTCTGCTATTTGTTTTCTTTAGCTGGGGTTATTGGCTTCTGTAATTTGGCATTTGGATTAATAGATCTATCAGAGGCTTTTCCCAGCAACTACTTTTTAAGAACTACAAATTTAACCAAGATCTCTGCTACTAATAGATTATACATATACGATTATTACATTTGATAAAGGTCTGGCAAGCAAACAGATAAAAAGAAAATATAATCACTGCCCTCAAGAAACCTACATTTAGTAAAATGAATATTTATTCAAGTACATAATGCGTAGCTTTTTTTCACGTTTATTGGAATAAGACAACAGATGGATGGGTTGACTGATAAAGGAGAAGCAATATGTTAAGTATATTATTGACAGCATAAATATTGTGTTGAGAGAGCTATTAACCCATGCTACAGGGCAGGGTCTTTTACACAACACACTTAGGTACAAATATAATAATATTTTTGATGAAAGATCTAAAAGTGTTTTGCTATGCAATTAAATACTAAATCTTAATAGATAGGGTTAAGCTCTGTCTTTGACCTTACTGAGTGCTTGGTACCTCCATAATTTGTGCTCAGCTCCTCTCACTGACAGAATGTAATCAAATGTTGAGCCTCTGCTGATAAAATGATCAGAACTTTAGTTTGATTTTTATACATGTATGGTGTTTTTTAGCATATTATTTGCAATTTAGCAGACACCTTCTTGCTAGGCATGCTAGGCACAGGTGCAGAGAGAAGAAAAATAGGCTATTTCTCGTATTCACTAGGAGATCAGCTGGGAGCAGCAAACCTCCAAATTATGTCCTATACTACAGTATGGTCTGTATTATAAATATGCAGGTATTACATCATTAAACATTAAATATGAGTTAACTGTGTTTTTTATAAGAATACTTGTGTCTATATGAGAATTTATGACATCTCTACACACTTTAATAATGTGTCCTTATTTTTCGAATAAGATTATAAGTAATGTTGTAGACCAAATATGTTAATTACTTGTAACAAAAACAATGATTATACGTAATATAAAAGTTCATTATTCCTAGGTGAATAACATTATGGTATATCTTGTATTATTGTATTCTTTTTACTTTTTGAAGAGGATGCAGATGAAAATTGATGATTATTTGATCTTTATATATATAAAAATATGTCTTTTAATGATAAATTTGGAATGAATCTATGAATTGAATATTAAGCCACCATTTGTCTCACTAAATTGAATGTGTTTAACTTTCTGTTGAAAAGACTACTGGGTTCTTCCTGATCCTTTATTTGTGGACATGAGATAAGACAAGAGCTCTCAGTTGAGTCTTCTGAGTTGAGTCTCTAGGACATGGGTAAGAAGACAGTTAGACCTGTGCTTATGTATGTGGCACGATAAGCAAGCCAACTTTCAACTCCTGTGTTTTCAATAAGCATTCAGCCACTATTCTAAGCCCTTAGAAATTCATCTGGGAGTTCATATAGTAACTTGCACTTTCATGGGTGATGGAAGAGTGTAGTAGATAGAACCATCTGCATGGAGAAGTAATCTCTAGTGACCTGGCATTAGTGTGCCTGGTCTGCTGTTTCAGAGCTCTGCCTTCCCTGACACTTGGGTTATCAATAGCCTGCCTACTGTTGATTCAAAACAGTGGAGGCTAGAGGCCCAGAGCCAACAGGAACAAGAGGAAAAGAAATCCGGAATCTCTGGATACAATGAAAATCATAAAAATTGACAGAACAGGCTGGTGCAGTGGCTCATGCCTGTAATCCCAGCACTTTGGGAGGCCAAGGCGGGTGAATCACCTGAGGTCAGGAGTTGGAGGCCAGCCTGGCCAACATGGTAAAACCTTGTCTCTACTAAAAATACAAAATTAGCTGGGCATGGTGGCATGTGCCTGTAATCTCAGCTACTTGGGAGGCTGAGGCAGGAGAATTGCTTGAACCAGGAGGTGAAGTTTGCAGTGAGCCGAGATTGCACCATTGCACTCCAGCTTGGGCAACAAGAGCAAGCTCTTGTCTCAAAAAAACAAACAAACAAACAAACAAACAAAAACGCTGATGCTAAGGACCTCACAGAAAGAGAGTTTAGAAATGGGGTGAAGCAAATGGGATCTGTCGAAAGCTAAGGGTATCACCCTGATTTCAAATATTTGCTTCAGTGCTTGTATTAATAAATTAACAGCGAACTCAAGGGATCCCTCTCCTGAGATCTTTCTCCATAGTCACAGATAGCGGCATGGGATCACATTATTATTAAAAATCTAAAATAAAAACTATTATTCTTAGTGCATCGAAGACTTCTTTAGATACAGCAGGCCAGACAGCTACCAATTTGTTAAATACTTACTCGGATGATGAGTACATTAAAAAAATCCAGAAACGCCTTGAAGAAGATGCTTTTGCACGAGAGCAAAGGGAGAAAAGACGGCGGAAATTGTTAATGGACCAGTTAATAGCCCATGAAGCACAAGAGGTAAGATATTTAGATGAAGGTTAAGTAACAGTGCTGGGAATTCTACAAAATGTAGTCTTCTATATACATAATATGTAGTTTATATATGTATTGTCTGCTACTCTTCATCAAATGTCATTTTCACATCCTCACATCATAATATACTAGTATATTATATACTATATATATATATATATATATATATACACACACACACACATATATACTAGTATATAATAGTAAATATACTAGAAAAAAACTTACCTATTTAATAAAGAATCTAAAATCTGGTGATGATTATGCAACATTGTGAATGTACTTAAGACAAATCTACACTTTAAAATGGTAAAGTTTATGTTACATATATTCTACCATAATAAAAAATATATTAAAAGGAACCTGAAGTCTATATCTGCCATGTGTACTCTGTTGTTACTTTTAGAGGAAACGGGGAATGAATGAAAACAACATGGAAAAATGTTGTTCTTCCTCTCCTTTTGTTCACCAGTCTATTCCAGTGGTTCTTAAAGTGTGATTACTGGGTGAGCAGCCACAGCATTGCCTGGGACTTTTAGGAATACAGATTACTGGTCCCCACCCCAGACTGGACCTGAAATGCTGGGGATGGGGCCCAGTGATCTGTGCTTACAGGCTCCCTAGGTGATCCTGATGCCACTACAGCTCAAGGATCGCCGATCATTTCTTACACTGAGCACATATTTATTGAATATCTATGCTTTGAGTACTTGTGATAGGCTCAGAGATATAACAGAGAGCAAGAATAACAAGATGCCTATCTCTCAGAGCTTTCTGTTTAGAGGAACATCTACAAACAGCAAGTACATTGGAGTGTGAAAGTGCTATGCAGGTGAAAGGGGGTTTGGGGGGAGTGACACTTAGGAGAAGTCCACCTGGCTTGCTTCAGGAGACGGTGTCTGGAGGACAATAGCAGAAGCATGGATAAGGGTCAGGAGTGAGCTAATTGAAGGTGGGGTGGTTGTGGTGGGGTAGGGGTGAGGGGCGGTTTCCCGGAGAGGCTGAAATGGTGGGAGGTGAAGTGTGTTTCCAGGCAAGAGACTATCACATGGAAAGCTCAGTGCTTTTAGCTAACTGAAAGTCATGTCATCTGGCAGGAGTCACCAGAGGCCAAATTATGTATGAGCTTTGTAAGATATATAGTAAGAAATAGATTTTGTGATTTCATGTTTGAATGCTAAGGGGAATAAGAGTGATCAGGTCAGACTTGCCTTTAGAAAGATCACTTTGGCTTTAATTTGGAGACTAGATTACAGACGGGCAATCGAAGTTCGTGGTTGCTGTAATTTGAGTAAGAGATTATCCTGGTTTACATTTAGTTTAGTGGCAATAGGGATTGAGATAAGTGGCTTTGAGAGTGATTTTGGAAGTAAAATCAATAGGACTTAATGATTCGTTAGACATGGGACAGTGAAAAAGTGGGATGAAAAGCCGGATTTCTAGGTTGTGCACCTGGACGGATGGAGGTGTAATTTACAGAGATATGGAAGATGGTGAGAGGAGCAAAGTTGGGGTGGATGGTGATTTCAGTTGTGAATGTAAATAGGACAAATATGTACGTCTAAAAAGAACATTTGAAGATGCTTTTATTCATCTACCCATGTCTGGTCTGTTTGCTCACTGAAAAGAAATAAAAGCTTCATATTAATATGAAGTTTATTCATGGATTCCACTCCTTTCTTAGTGAAAGTTCAAAAAATAGCTCTGGACATCTTTTTGTGCTAGAAAGTTATTTCTTCAAATTCAGATCTCTTCAAATTATATCTTCATTCAGTCAGTTTGGTCATCTTTTTTAATTAGAAGAATTTCAAATTATGAAAGCTAGATAATTGAAAAGTTGATTTTAAAATAACTACCCATTTCAAGTTTCATTACCTTGCAATGAAATTTTGGGCACACTTCTATGTATGTTCCAAAGTGCTTGCGTGTTGGCTGCAAGTTTTTTTCTCACTAGTTTTCTACTTATAATCTAGGCCTGGTGTTTGGCTGGAAAATGGAGTAAATGAATTCTTTCTGGATTTCCTCGCTTTCCACTAGGATGTTATTAACACTGAATTTTCACAACTAGAGTTGGAGATATCTTTACTAGCTTGGAAATCCAGCAACCTAAGGGACTTAAAAAAGAGTCAGGACTATAAATAATTTCCATCACAGAAATCTCCTCTTGTGCTGCTGCTTTTCTGTGTGTGGGGAAGCTGCTGTTCCTAGAACCAGGCCTGTATTCCCTCCATTCCCACCACCTGCTTTCCATGGAATTTAGTGAGCCCAGGCTTCTGTGCAGCTGACACAAGATGTTGGCTCACAGTCATGGAATGGAAAATTTTCATGTGTGCAATGGCTGGTTTTTCCATCAATTCTCCTCTCCTCCAAAGGAAAAATTATATATGTCAGGGCTAGGAATTCCTCTGCTTCCATTACCTGCTGCTTTTCACAAGCATGACATAAATCCCACGTCAACCCTGGATGTTTTTTTCTGATGCCTTTGCACTTAATCTATTAAAAATGCCTCAAAATATCTTCCCAAGTGTTCAAGTTGTTCCAGTTTCCCCCTGGAATTTAAGTATTCCTGTTTTGGTTTGGGTGGTGAAGACAGAGCCAGAGTCCTGTGCTCAAGTTAATATCTTGCCTACTGATTCATAAATATGTGGAATTATGTGAACTAAATGATGAGATTTAAAGTTAGAAAAATCAGTTTGACTTTTTAGAGGACAGGTTTTGAGAATAGGGATGGTAAGGAAAGGATTGGTAGAGAAGGCCTGAAGTTGTTCAAGATGGGGTGGTGTCAGTGGGTATGGAATGGAATGAGGGGTGGCTTAAAAAAGTACCTGGGAGGTATAATAGACTACTTCCTGAACAATTGAGTATTAGGAGTGATTAAGGGGAATGAACTTAGGATGGCCCTAATGTCTTAGATCACAGAGTAGATTATTGTAGGATCATCAACTGAGATGGGGAAATATGGGGAGAGGACCAGATCTGAAGGGGAGTTAGTGTGTTTAATTCTGGACTTTTTGAGTTGAAGTACTTCGTAGGCATTTAAGTGGAGATATTCAAACTGGGAGCACAATTTGGCTCCTACCTGGTTCTGTGGTCATTTGGCTAGTATCTTGGCTAGTTAAGATTTACTCCAAGTCAACTACCTCTGCCTTCTAATAATCTTTTCTATGCTATTTCTTTGGAACTGGCATTTGAACACCAGGCCCTTCCCTCACTTCTTAACTAGAATACCTTTGAATTCTTAGCTCTTAGTTCTTTCCTGCAGTGCCCTATTCTCTAGCTGCTCAGGCGTCTTTGGAAAATTAGGTAGTGGCTGTAGACCAGAGTAAGTTCCTCCAGTGTCTAGATATTTTTCTATGTCTTCCCCACTGAGTATTATAGATACCTCCTCTTTCCACATGATGTCTCTGTTTCGAAAGAGTGAGGGAGCTTGATAGGGCCTTGAATATCATCGTCTATCTAAACCCATCATTTTACCTGACAAGAAATAGGCCCAAGAAACTGAGTTAATTGCCCAAGGCCACCCAGCTTATTATGACGACCAGGTCCTTTGATTCCCAGTTTAACGTTTTTTTCTACTGTTCATTTACTGGTCACCCTTCTATTCTCTTCAAACAGCCAAGAATACATCTAGTTTCTGTTTCGGATTATTACCACTCAGATTTTTAAGATAAGCAGTAGGTCATTTCCCCCAGCCTCTTCTCCAGGCGTCATATTCTGTCAGTTTTTATTAATAGCTTTTCCTCACATTGGTATTGCAGTATCCTCACTAGGAACTAATCAGATCTGCAATCTTCAGCTGACAACGGCTGCATTTATTTACAACTAGTAGTAATGTTAAAATGTGTGTAACATAATCCTAAACTTCTGAAAACATGCTTTTAAATTCAGAGTTATAGCACTTATTTTTGTTTAACTTTTATTTTAAGTTCAGGGGTACATGTGCAGGTTAGTTATATAGGTAAACTCATGTTACGGGGGTTTGTTGTATAGATTATTTCGTCACCAAGATATTAAGCCTAGTATCCATTAGCTGTTCACTTGTTTTTAAAACCTTGAAAAAAATCACCTAATTTATTTTTAATAATATTTTGAATGAAGTAATAATTTATTTAAAGTGCTTGTAAGTTGCAAAATCATAACATTTCTGAACATGAACTTTTGTTGGAAATTCTCATTTCATAATTTGATTTTTTTGCTATGTCAAATTAAGTCAAATGACAGAAATTGATTTAGATGAACATTATGCTTTTGTATATTGTTTCTGTACAGGCTTCATAGCCCAATGGGGAATTTGGACAACACTTTAACAAATAATTGGCTCTTCCCCTGGTGTTTTCAGGAGGCTTATCGGGAGGAACAGCTGATTAACCGACTGATGCGGCAGTCCCAGCAGGAGCGCAGGATTGCTGTGCAGCTCATGCATGTTCGGCATGAAAAGGAAGTTTTATGGCAAAACAGAATTTTCAGAGAAAAACAACATGAGGAAAGACGACTGAAAGACTTCCAGGATGCTCTTGATCGAGAAGCGGTAAATACTATCTGCCTTAGAAATCTTTCTACCAAGTGATGGTAAACAAAGCTATATTTTGTTGCCAATCATCTAATAAGAGTTGATTTTTTTTGACATGATCAGCCTGTTATCTGCCCATTTTTACTTTTGTGTAACTCCATCAACAGGGCATATAGCCACTGCATAGTATGATACTGTCTTCCTTTAGCCTTGATTCTACAAGTAGCTAAGTACTTAATGCTCCACCAACCCTTATGTCCATGTCTCACTAGTCATTTTGATTGTCTGAAGCTCCTTCTCTAATAGATTTCTCAGGAAGGGCTCATGGAAACCATATTCCCTGAGTTCTTTTATATTGGTAACTGTGTGTGCCTTTTATACTTGATTGTAAGTTTTGCTGTGTATAATATGGTTAGTTCACAGTTTGTTTCCTTGAATATCTTAAGTATGTCACTCTGTTTTCTAAAGTGTTCTGTCAAAAAGAATAGTGATAATCTAACTTTCATTTCCTTGAGTGATTACTTTTTTTTTCTCGATACTTTTTTTTGTTTAAAAGTTTACTATGTTTACTAGAATAGGCATTGCTATTGGTTTTTCTAGGTGAATATCCTCAGGCAATGAGAGAACTTTTAAGCTATTTCCTTTCAACTAGACACCATTAGTCTTTAGTCAACAATTCCTTGCCTTCTGAAAAAAAAAGAGATTTCTCAGGCCCATTTGTGCTATTTCTTCCTCAGAAGAGAATAAGTCCTTTATCTAGGGTACTCTGGTACCCCGGAGTTGAGAATTGTATACAGAAACTCAGATCTAGGCTGCTAGCTGTACTCTTTGCTACTATGGTCTCATTGTGTCCTGGCCCTTTTATAACTCTGAAAATCAAAATATCCAATCTTTTAATTATTTAATAGGTTATTTTTGTCCCAAACTTTATGTATATGTGGGTTCTAGTGACAAAAACAGATGGATTTCATTAAAGGAGAATAAGGATTACTTCTTGTCCTCTTCCTATTGGGGATGTTTTAGATTTATTTAATTCATTAGTCCACATTTGATTGAAGAGAACTCATGTGAGTGGCATTTTAGATAGCCTATCTTTACTGTCATAAAATATTCACAAAACCGGACTGGACAGAAGAGAAACCTTATAGAAAACAGGAGGGTAGTGCTTTATTTACTAGCTTCATAGCTTCCACTGTGGTACCCCATGAAAGTGCATTGTAGCTCTTGCCAAAATTATGCAATTTTTAGAAATATCATTTGGGGGCCGGGCGCGGTGGCTCAAGCCTGTAAT
>NW_016107520.1:2248609-2274233 GCF_001604975.1 Cebus imitator | reverse complement strand
AGCGGCTAGCCGAGATCGCGCCATTGCACTCCAGCCTGGGTAACATGAGTGAAACTCCGTCTCAAAAAAAAAAAAAAAAGAAATATCATTTGGACAGTAGCATATTTTGCAGTGAGGAAAGTGTTGCTTTTACCTTTGTGGAACAGGCATAGCCTAAATGGCAGGTATGGAATGGGAGAGGGAGCCATTCCCCATGAATTTGAGCTGAATGAATGCTGACCTCAATGTCTTCTTTGGCCTTAAAAGCTGAGTTATCTGGATGATTGTTTCATGTCTCTCTTCTTTGGCAAAAGTAGACTTGACTAGATTAGAGTGGCATTTGCTTACATTAGAAATGATGTGTTTATCTTTCTAAGTGCCTATTTAAAACATATGTTTATTTCACAAGCTCAGCTAAATAGCAAAATATGTTTAGCTGGACTGGTCTCAGGATGATAAGGATCACCTATTCTTTCTTGAACTGGGATTAAATTAACTTCAGAGTACTGGAACAGTTGGACCTGCTAAAGCCTCAGAGACCTAAATTGTGAGGTTCCAAAGCACCTGAAAAAATTATATTTCTTACTCTCACATGATTACCTTTTCCAACAACAGATGTATCTACTTCCTTGGCACCTATCCCTTAGGGATGGTTGAATTTTATGGCTTTCATCTATACATGTTGAATTTATCAACTTCTCCACCAACAGTGGCTAGTACATAAGTAGGAACTGAATAAATAAAGCAATATATGTTGAATTTGCTTTGCCAAATTAACAGTCACCTCTTCTTTCCAGTATCATTCACTAACTAAACAAAGTCCATTTTATTCTCTACATTATCATTCTACTACTTATTTTATGTGAAGAAGGAGGATTTTTTTTGGTATACATATATATTTGTTTAACTTCTATTTTACATTCAGGGGTATAAGTGCAGGTTTGTTACTTAGGTAAATGTGTGTCATGGGGGTTGGTTGTACAGATTATTTCATCACCCAGATATTAAGCCTAGTACCCATTAATTATTTTGCTTGATGCTCTCTCTCCTCCCACCCTCCACCCTCTGAAAGGTCTCAGTTTTTGTTGTTCTCCTCTGTGTGTCCATGTGTTCTCATCATTTATCTCCCACTTATGAGTGAAAACATACAGTATTTGTTTTTCTATTCCTGCATAAATTTGCTAAGGATAATGGTCTCCAGATCCATCCATGTCCCTGCAAAAGACATGATCTCATTCTTTTTTATGGCTGCATAGTATTCCATGGTGTATATATATCACATTTTCTTTATTCAGTCTATCGCTGATGGGCATTTAGGTTGATTCCATGTCTTTGCTATTGTGAATAATGCTATAATGAATGTAGGCATTCATGTGTCTTTAAAATAGAAGGATTCATATTCCTTTGGGTATATACCCAGTAATAGGATTGCTGGGTTAAATGATATTTCTGCCTCCAGATCTCTGAGGAATTGCCACGCTGTCCTCCACAATAGTTGAACTAATTTACACTTCCATCTACAGTGTAAAAGTGTTCGTTTTTCTCAACAACCTTGCCAGCATCTGTTGTTTTTTGACTTTTTGATAATAACCATTCTGACGGGTATGAGACGGTATCTCATTGTGGTTTTGATTTGGATTTATATAATGATCAGTGATGTTAGGCATTTTTTCATGTTTGTTAGCAGCTTGTATGTCTTCTTTTGAAAAGTGTCTGGTCATGTCATTTGCCCACTTTTTAATGGGGTTGTTTGTAAATTTGTTTAAGTTCATTATAGATGTTGATATTAGACCTTTGTCATATGCAGAGTTTGTAAAAATTTTCTCCCATTCTGTAGATTGTCTGTTCACTCTGTTGACAGTTTCCTTTGCTGTGCGGAAGCTCTTTAATTTAATTAGATCCCAGTTGTCAATTTTTGCTTTTGTTGCAATTGCTTTTGGCGTCTTCATCATGAAATCTTCGCCTGTGCTTATGTCCTGAATGGTGTTACCTAGGTTGTCTGCCAGGGTTTTTATAGCTTTGGGTTTTACATTTAAGTCTTTAATTCATCTTAAGTTAATGTTTGTATATGGTGTAAGGAAGGGGTCCAGTTTCAGTCTTCTGCATATGGCTAGCCAGTTATCCCAGAACCGTCTATCAAATAGGGAATCCTTTCCCATTGCTTGTGTTTGTCAGGTGTGTTGAAGATCTGATGGCTGGAGGTATGTGGTCTTATTTCTGGATTCTCTATTCTGTTCCATCGGTCTATGTGTCTGTTTTTATGTTTCAATTACTGTAGCCCCGTATAGTGTAGTGTAGTTTGAAGTCAGGTAGCATGATGCTTCCAGCTTTGTTCTTAGTTTTTATTGTTCTTATAATTTGTATTATTATTTGTGAGTGGGAGAAGGTGGAGTATTCTAAATGTATTTTTAAGTCTATTAAGGTCTTTAAGGTTTTTTAACTATGCTCACAGACTATAAATAATACTTGTATTACCTATTTAATTGTATTGATTTGCTATTCTATGGCCACATTCTGTTAAGTATTGCTATGGAAAATACTGATTTTTTTTCCTACTTCTTTGGTTGTGCCTTCTCAGGAGCAAGGTCATTGTATTTGAAGGCTCATTGTTCTCTTATATAAAAACATTTATTAACAGATTCCTCAAAGCTTTATCTTAGGCTTCCTTATTTTCTTTTCTATGTTATTTCTCAGACAACCGCATCCGCAACCATGGTGGTGCCTTTACTGCAAGAGACAAATAACTCATGGAGTTATGCCTCTGCCCTTCAAGATGAAGGTCCATAGTTTTAGTATTCCTTGACATCTGTGGTCCTGTCTCAGAGACACTTCAAACTCAACATGTTCCAAGCCAAATTTGTGACCTTTTCTATGAAGCTAGTCTTTTTCAATGTTCCATAGCTCAACAAATGGCATCATTGTGTATCCAATTGTACAAGCCTGAAATTTCAGGACCCACCTGTTAGCTGTTTCATTCTTATTCTTGCATACCCAAAACACCCACTAAGCACTATCATTTTCATGCATTACATTTCTCTTCATTGTGTCCATTTTCCTCCATGTCTACACTACCACCCCTGGTTTCTAATGCAGTACTACTACTGCAGTGGTTCTTCATCCATTTTTAGTGGTTATGAATTGGCAACCAAAAACTGAAGAGTTTCAGAATATAACAGTATTTATGTTCCTTAATTCAACCCTAAGTTGTACTCTTTCAGCCCATCTCTGCACATAGAGAATGTACAATGCCTGAGATTATAAGGGCCAAGCCATCTTAGAAACACTGCGGTCATCAGGTGCAAGCCCAGTGCTATTGAGACCTCAGCTACCGCAGCCCACACTCTCCCCTCAGTGGCACAGGAGAGTTTGGGGTGGCTGCTGGGCCTTTGTTGGTGCTCCATATAATCCCCTCTGAGGCTTCATTGTTCCCCTTCATTGCCCGGCTCTGGCCACGTTGGTTTGCTCTCAGATTCTTGAGCAAGTCATTTCTTCTAATTTGCCCCTCTTCCCAAGTGCCTTCACCCAATTAATACTTGTTCTCAAAGCTCCATGCATATGCTCCTTCTTGTCTAGGTCAGGTCCCTGTTATATAGCCCCATACACCATGGTCTTGCCCTAATGACATGTCACAGTGTGTAATTATATCTGTATTTGTTTTTGCCTCTTTGTTTGCCCATCCCACTGGCATGTAAAGTCTATAAGAGCAGTAGCATGTTTGCTCTTGTGAAAGAAAGAAAGAAAGAAAGAAAGAAAGAAAGAAAGAAAGAAAGAAAGAAAGAAAGAAAGAAAGAAAGAGAGAAAGATAAAGAATGAAAGAGAGAAAGGAAGAAGAGGAGGAGGAAGAAGGAAGAAAGGAAAGAAGGAAGGAAGGAGAGAAAGAAAGAAAGAGAGAGAGAGAAAGAAAAAGGAAGGAAGGAGAAAGAGAAAGAAGGAAAGAAAGAGGAAGAAGAGAAGAAGAGGAGGAGGAAGGAAGGAAGGTGAAAAGAAAGAAATAAAGAAAAAGAGAGAAAGGAAGGCAAAGAAGAAGAGGGAGGGGGAGGGGGAGGGAGAGAGGGAGGGAGGGAAGAAGGAAGGAAGGAAGAAAGGGGCTCACACCTATAATCCCAGCACTTTGGGAGGCTGGGATGGGAGGAGCACAAGGTCAGGAGTTTGAGACCAGCCTGGCGAACATGGTGAAACTCCATCTCTACTAAAAATACAAAAATTAGCTGGGTGTGGTGGCACATGCCTATAATTCCAGCTACTTGGGAGGCTGAGGCAAGAGAATTGCTTGAACCCGGGAGGCAGAATTGGCAATGAGCCAAGTTCACGCCATTGCACTCCAGCTCTGGGTGACAGAGCAAGACTGTCTTGCCAAAAAGAAAGAAAGAAAGAGAGAAAGAGAAAGAGGAAGGAAGGGAAGAGGGAGTGAGGGGGGAGGGAGAGAGAGAGAAAAAAGAAAAAGAAACAAAGAAAAAAAGAAAAAGAAGGAAAAGAAGGAAAGAAAGAAAATGAGAGAGGGGAAGAAATAAAAAGGAAGGACAGAGAAGAGAGAAAATGATGGAAAACTTTGTGTTTTTCTTTCACTTTCAATTTTTTGGGGGTTTTTGTTTTGTTTTTAGATTAAATCTGCTAATCTCATCCTTTGAGGCAGTTGAAAAACTATTCTATATTAAGACAGTTCCTGATCTATTATTATTCATAATTAATTACAATAATATTTAATATTTGTTGAGCCTTAACTTTCAGTCAAGCACTGTACTACATTTGTTACATGCATGTATCATATAATTATTGCAATAACCATAAGTGGATATTATCCTTATTTACATTTTACACATCAGGAAATTGAAGACTAGAAGGCTCAAATTCACACAGCTTATCAGTGGTATAGCAGGGAACAAGGCCAGTTCTATCAGACTCCAGAGTCCAGGTTCATAACCACTGAGATTTACTATCTCCCACAGACTTCCTTTTTCCTTTTCCTGCCTCTCTTTTTATGGCTGCAACCCACTTAGCTGTAATGAGACAGGAAATTGTGGCAGCTTTGGCAGAGAATTGATGGTAGATGTAGAAAAGGAGAAGGAAGACTAGACAGCTGAATGAAAGGAGGGAGAGAAATAGAGACAGGGAGAGAGGGACTGGGGAAGGGAGGAAGTGGGTAAGGGAAGAAGAGAGAGAAGGAGATGGAGCAGCAACCAGGGTTGAAAGCTATACTATTGCTGGTAAAACATTCTACCATTCCCTTAAAGGTTTTGCTTCCTCACATCCTAAATATTTCCATGTGTTTCAAAGACACTCTGTAGTAAACCAACCTCGTGACCCATTTTTGTGTCACTTTCTCCATAAATTCTCATCTGATATTTCTGCTCTCTTAGATTCATTTTTTTCTCTGAATTCTTCACTTCATGAATCATGCCGTAAAGTTTTGTACTTAAATTGTACTCCTTATCCATGAAAACAGGGTGTACAGAATGATACGACAATAATAAATTCTGGTGTAATTCCTGGATCTGTCAAATGTACAGAATTGACCTTAGTGATCATCCAGCTTAACCCCTTTCCCAACAAAAATGAAATAAGCACACAAAATAAAACCAGCAATAGCAAAACAAACGGTGGACCTTATACAGCAATCCATTGTCACACATCTAGTCATTTATGAATAGTATCATAATAGGAGATATTTGTTCTGATGAGTTGGTTTGGTACTTTTTCTGGGTATGCTAAGTATTATTAATACCCTGACTTTGAGGAAACAAAGGCATAAGGAGGCTAAGGACTTGCCCAAGCTCTCACAGCTAGAACTTGAATTCTATATAAAATCCAGGCCTTGAACTCGACCATACCTCCTCCACAGCCCAAGTTTACTTCCATTTTATACTCAGTGGGTTGTTGCAGGAGGCAAGTCTTTTTCCTAGAGCAGATTAGCATGTGACTGAATTTCTCAAGAAGCTGCCATGGCTATCTGAAAAGCAATATTTGCTCATTCAAATCCCACATATTAAGTATTATGTTACTCTCAGCTTGGCTGGACTAAGTTCAACCTTTGTACTTTGTGTGAAGAAAAGATTCCCTAAACAAAATAATAGTGCACTAAGGATAGATGATGACAAGCTAAGTATTTTATTGATTTCTACAGAAATAGATGTTTCTACAAATTATTGCCATCAGTTTATTAAGCCTGTAACCATAGAGGGTTTATAATTAACACATTTAACATTTGTTGGCAAATGTGTTATATTCTTAAGCCAGTATAATCAGGGAATTTCTAAAATATTTTATAGGTATAAATCAGTATTATAGAACTCTCCCATTCAAAGACAAAGGGCAATGGCTATAGCAGATGTGTCCAAATTGATACTCTGGATGTGGGAGTGAGGGGTCAGCTATGCTTAGGGTCTGGCACAGACTTGCCTGTTTCTCTCTGAACCGTATTTACAACCAATGAACTCAGAACTTCTTTTTGAAGGCTTAAGATCCAATTCATCATTAATCCACATTGGGCTTTCCCCAGTTAGATCATCTTTCATTGTATTATGCTTTGTTGATAGCATCAGCTAAGAGTTGAATATTTCCAATATTGACTTTGCCATCATACTCAGTACTAATATATTAAGAAGAAAGTGTTCATTCATGATTAATTTTTTTTCCTTATGTCAGAAGACATTTCATTCTACTTAAAGATCTTTTGGCTATTGAAAGGATGACATTATTTTTATTTGAATTAGTTATAGTGATTTAAAAATGTTTTTGCCTTTTTAGGCTTTGGCAAAACAAGCCAAGATTGATTTTGAAGAACAAATCCTTAAAGAAAAGAGATATCATGAGCAGATTGCTGTGGAAAGAGCTCAAGCTTGTTATAAAAAGCATTATTCAATATGTGCAGAAATTTTGGATCAAATAGTTGATTTGTCCACTAAAGTGGCAGACTATCGAATGTTGACAAATAAGTAAGTATTTTTTTATAATAACATAGTAGAGATACGATAGAGAATGTGGAAGGATATGATTGTGAAGTAGATACTATGCTGATAAGTAAAGAGAGACAAAAATGATTCATAAAAAGACTAAAAGGTGGGGTCCAGGAGACCTTGATTTCTGACTTGATTTACCCAGTGACTAGCTTTAAGATGCACATATGCCTTTTTCCACACCTTTTATGAAAATTAACTCAACATGGATCATGGACTTAAGTATAAAGCATAGGACTATAAAACTTTGAAGAAAAAATAAGAGAAAATTTTTGAGTTCTATGAGTAGGCAACAAATTCTTAGACTTGACATCAAAAGCATGATCCATAAAAGGAAAACTTGACAAGTTGGATTGCATTAAAATAAAAAATAAAAAATGTTTGCTCTGCAAAAGACAAAACTTTATAAGTTGGACTTCCTCAAAATTTAAACTTTTTGCTTTGAAAAAGATGAAAGGATGTATAGAATGGGAGAAAATATTTCAAACTGCCTATCCAACAAAAGACTAATATCTAGAATAATATGAAGTATTCTCAAAACTCAACAACAAAAAATAAGCCAGTTCAAAAATTGGCAAAAGACATGAAAAGACATTTCACTGAAGAGTATATCCAGATGACAAATACGCATGTAAAAAAATTTCACCCTCATTAGTCATTAGAGAAATTCAAATTTAAATCACAATAATATATCATTACACACCTATAAGAATGGCTAATTTAAAAAAAAAAAGAAAAAAAACACCAAACACTGGCAAGGATCTGGAGAAAATCACTAGTTCATTGTTGACGAGAACGTGAAATGGTATAGCCCCTCTGGAAAACTGTTTGGCAGTTTCTTAAAAAGCTGATTATGCAACTCCCACACAACCTAGTGATTATACTTCTGGGCATTTATCCTGGAGAAATGAAGACTTAAATTCACACAAACTCCTGTATACAAATGTTTATAGCACCTTTATTTGTAATAGCTTAAAACTATAACAATCTAGATGTCTCTCAACAGGTAATAAAGTATGATACGTCCATATCATGGAATATTGCTGAGGAATATAAAATAGCCAATTATCTATACATGTCACAGTCTGAATGAATCTCCAGATACTTATGCTGAGTGGAAGAAACCCAATCTCAAAATGTTACATACTCTATGATTTCATTTATATAACATTCTTGAAATGACAAAATTATAGAAACTGAGAACAGATTAGTGACTACCAGGGGCTAAGAATGGGGTGGAGGTGAGAGGGAAGTGAAGGTGGCTATGAAACGGCAGCACGGTGGGTTCTGTGGTGACAGAAAGTTCTGTATTTTGACTATTTAAATGTTAATATCCTCGTTGTGATATTGTGCTGTGGTGTTGCAAGATATTACAATTAGGAGATACTGGGTAAAGGGTATATGGATCTCCATATTATTTCTGACACCTAAGGTGAGTGTACAATTACCTCAGAATAGTAAGTTTAATTTTAAAAGTCAAAGTATATTTAAGTAGCAATAGAATAACGTAGAAGTAGGATAAATGATTCATATATACTACTAAGTGCGAACCCTGAAAACTTGAAACAGGTCTTAGTTAACTTAGAAAGTTTAGGTTGTCAAGGTTGAAAACGCACCTGTGACAGCCTCAGGAAGTCCTGACAACATGTGCCCAAGGTGGTAGGTCCACAGGTTGGTTTTAAACATTTTAGGGAGACACGAGACATCAATCAATATGCAAGAAGTAAGTACGTGAGTTCCATCCAGAAAGGTGGAGACAGCTCAAAGCAAGGCCCCTCCACTGGGGGCTTCCAGGCCACATGTAGGTGAGAGACAGATGGCTGCATTCTTCTGAGTTTCTGATAAGTCTTTCCAAAGAAGCAATCAGAATATATATTTATCTCTGTGAGCAAAGAGATGACTTGAATAGAATGGGAGGCAGATTTGCCCTGAGTGGTTCCCAGCTTGAAAGGGCCCAAGATATTTTCCTTTCATGTAAGCTAAAGCAGACCACATAGCTGTAATTTTCAGACCAAGTTATTTAAAGTCAAAGGAGCTCATTCTAAAATGGAAAGTGTAGTACTGCTTCTAAAGCAGTCCTTTTTTTTTTTTTTTGATATAATAGCATTTTTCCTCACTTTTTAAATTTTGAATTAATAATTGCTTCACCAGACCAGGCTGATCTGAGGTGAACTGATGGAATTTGAGTCCTTTGAGAAAACTGAATTGCTAGCCCAAAAGTACGCATGGAATCTTAATAATGTCAGTTCTGAGAAAGGCATTCAGGTCCCCAGAAGCCATAGCAGGTGATTTTCTTATTCAGGAGCCTCAACATATCAGGTGGGGAGAGGCAAGGTCAGAATCTTGAGGAAAAGGAGAAGCTTGGCAAGAACACAGAGACTGATATTCTGTATGATTAGAGAAGCTATTTAAAAATGATCCTACTTTTGTCATTTTATGTTTCTATCCTCATATGAAATGCTAAAAGAATTTTATAGTAAAGCTCAGATAGCTACGGTTTTTTCTTCTGTATTATTTTCAAAATATGTGGACTACTTTAGTAGGTTGCAATCATGAAGCCATAGAATGTCTACAAATGTCATGGTAAGTCATATTGAAGGAGAATATTAAAAAGTTAATAGGAGGAAACAGGTAATTTTGAGTCTTTTTAAAGTCCTAATAAGTGATGGAGAAAGCAAAGGGAGAAGTACCTGAATATGAGGTTTGTTAGGAGTTCAAGACCTTTGAACACACAGCCCTTTAAACAGGAAAAGTTGTTAGGTCTGTACCATTAAATACTAATTCCCCATCCCTTCCAATCCCCAGCTGCCGATAATCTCTGTCTTACCTTATGTCTTTGAATTTCTCTTGTAGGCACCTTGTATAAGTGGAATCATATCATATTCATCCTTTTTGTGTCTGGCTTATTTCACTTAGCATAATGTCTTCAAGGTCCATTCATGTAGCATGAATCAGAATAACATACTACTTTTTAAGTTGTCATTTCAAGTTCTAGTCCAACTGCATATCATCATATCAGGACATTTCGCACATCTTGTCTTGAAACAATTTTCCCATCACTCCATCCTTGTTGCCTCCAAAGCATTCTTTAGGCCTCAGCTTTGGAGTCATTTCTTTAAAGAGACCTTCCTGGAACCAACAACTTAGGTTGACTCATATTGTTATACTTTCCCATTGTATAATTCTTATTCAAAACTTTCATTTATTTATGCAATTATTTTTTTTCCTTCTTTCCCAGAGTCTATGTAAGTCCAGGTATTCCACTTGCTATTATATTTCTAATGGCTAGTAAAATGTCTGGAACTTAGTGGGTTTGAAGAATGAATGTTACTTTATGCCACTGGTTCTTTAAACTTTTTTATTGACTGTTTCATAGCGGAACAATATATCTAAAAATAGTGAGCACAGTCAAAACACTTAGGTTCCTTAGTTCTCAGCTCTGATATCAACTTAATTGAAATTATTTAAATACTCTAGTATCAGTGACCTCCCGTGCAAAATGAACAAAATGACCTCCCGAACAAAATGAACTGAGTGCTTTTCAAGGCCTGTTTAAGAGAATGGTAATTTCACATTTTATAAATAATTCGTAACAGAAAAATCTAATATATATTAGAATCATTGTCATTGTACATATGGCAACCTTTAAGATCATTTTTCAGTAATTACTTCTATTTGTCTGATGAAAGTGAGCTAATGACATAAATATAATAAAAATACAAATATTTAAAATCTGTATTTGACTAACCATTGATCCAACTCTACCTTTTTTTTCAATAGTCTGATTCCATATAAGTTGATGCATGATTGGAAGGAACTGTTTTTCAATGGAAAGCCCATATATGAACAAGCCTCTGTTAAGACACTACCTGCCGACCCCTCAAGAGAACAACTTACGGAACTGGAGAAAAGGGACTTACTAGATACCAATGATTATGAAGAATATAAGGTACCTACCAATATGAAATAATTAGAATGCTATATAATAAATCCTTTTCCTTTAACATTAATTTTGCGATATTATTTATTTCATTTCTACTAATAAAAATAGATGTTTTGTTTGTATTTTCCCTCATTTTAATTTGTATATTTTTACTACTTTTTAGTTGCTTAAACTATACATACATAAGCTATTATCTGTTGTTCTTGGTAGTCTTAGGAAAGTGGTCTGAGAAAACATCAAGCCTAATAATTGAGCAGACAGATTTCAGAATTTTTAAAATGTTTTATTTATTTATTAGCATTTTTCTTTGTATGTGCTACTTCTGCTTTAAAAACCATTGTTAAAAAGTGTTTCTTTTGTAATTGATCTAAATAATATATATATATTTTACAGGCAAAATGAAAGAGGAGTGGGTCTGGGTTTTATAAATAGCGTAGATTCAAACAATGTTTTATTCAAAGATTGAAATAAAAAGTATTGGATTCTAACAGTGATTTTTAGGGAACTATTGTAAAGCTTTTGAGACTAGACAGACTAGAGCTACATTACTGGAATTGCCAACTACTAACTGTGACCTTAGGTGACCAGTTCCTTAAGGGTTAATAGATTCCATTTTTCAATTTATGGAAAGGTAATATACTATACCCACTTTTTTTAAGTTAACATGAGTTAAACACTTAGCTGAGTGTGCTTCATACTGGATGCATGTAATACATACCCATGTCTCTCCTCACCATCCTACTCTCCCCATCCCACCCCATCTCACCCTTAGAAGTAAAGATGTAACAATCATAGCTTTTGTATAGAAGTTTTGAGTGCATCAACAACAGTGGAATGAATGAGGCTTTTTATTAGAAAAATTACTGAATGAGTCCTGGAAAGTCTAAGTGCAACATGAAAAAAATCTTTTAAAAGGTGATTTTACCTAATTACTCACTGGTATTTAGTAAATACTCAACAAACGTTTGTGGAGCAAAGAGTGAATAAAATGAATGCATTACAATAAACAAAGAAAAGTGCAAAATAACACTAATACGTAAATATTATAAGAAGATAACTTTGTGGTTAAAAGATAAGGAAATAACATGAGATTATGAGAAATTAAATGTACACTATATTTTAATTAATTGAATCTGTATTTGTAGCACTAAGAGAATTATCATTAAGGATTGACTAGAACCTTAAAAGATATATGTGGATATTTATTTTGTATGGTTGTAAAATATACTAGACCTAGTACATCAACCTAAAGTGTAATGCCATGTCATAAAATGCTTTGACAGTGTGAAACTGTGTTAAAGTATTTGTTTCCATTGTAAATTAAAAGCCATTTCATTTGACAGACTTTACTGGTTCATCAAATGTTTATTTCTAAATTACTTCTTAAACAGCTCAATCTCTATTTGTATTGCTCTTACAAATCAGGAGACCTAGGAGGCTGCAGCTTAGCAAAGATTTTTGTCTCTCTAGCTATTTTCCTTGTATGAGAAACGGTTACCACAGAACCTGCTTGTCTTACCCACATCCTGAAGTGGATGATGCATTTATTTTGCAGGAAATTGTAAACTTTTGTTAGGAGTTTGTGAACATCTAGCAATGCACTTTATTTTCTGTATTGACTTTGCTGTTTTTCTAGAATTAAAAATTATCTTAGGATTTATAACATGTTTTCACAAGCTCCCTTTGACGCTATAATGGAAAATATGTCATATACAGTTTTAGGATATACTGTAAACATTATACTGTCATTCCTTTTGTCTCTTCAAGAACCGGTCCTAAATGTTCCTACACACAAGTAAAAAATAAATGTTTCAACTTGTAAAATATATTATCTGGCTTAAACAGCCTATTACAAAAGGCAGAGGGACAATGCATCCTGGCTTATCTAAAAGAAACAGTTGTCCACATTTGTGATTATTAAATTTGTTCAGGAGTTTTAATGTAAATATATTACTAAGAAATTAATACATTTACTTGAACATAAAAATGTTCATTATATATAATGTTCAATAACATTATAATGAACATTATTATGTTCAAGCAAATGTATTACTCAGAAACTAATCTTCAAAAAGTTTATATTCTTAACATACTTAATTGATGTCCATACCATCTACCTTTAAAGAACTGACAGTTCACAGTTTTGAGTCTGTGCTTTTAAAAGTCCGTGCTGTGTTAGAATAAGTTATTATGCTTAAAATGTTTAATTATCGTACCTACAAATTGCAATCAAAACACATATTTGCTTACATACATGTCACATGTAGCTGGCAAAAACTTGACTCTTATTTCTTAACGTTATTTCCTAAATCATCACACTCTATTTACAGAATGAGAATGACTGAATATGACGAAGCTCTAGCCCAGTGGCTAGAAATAACAATTCTTTCTCCGAGGAAAGAGGCAAGAGCAGCATCATGGAGCAGCCAGACCTTTCTGAGGTTCCTAGGCAACTACCGCAGGATAATAACAATGAGTTATTCCGTAGAGAGTGAGGAAGGGCCTTTCAAGCCCAGTGGATCATGGGTAGTGGCCTAAGCCAGGAGGCCCAGCTCCTGTAGTGCAGCTGGCAGCACAGACCCACATAGCAGCCGGTGGTTCTGGTTTGCAATCATGTGGTGGACTCCTGCTGGTGAACCTCAAATTCCCCCTAATGCAAATCCTTTCTGTGGGTCTTACTAGCAATTACTAGTTGAATGAGTTTAAGAGTTACTAAAATTTAGTGTTCGTAAACTAAAATTAGCTCATAGAAGATGGATTTTTCTAAGAAGTCCCTGCCATAAAGCACTTAGCAATTTTCAGAGCTCTATCGTGAATGCCCACAACCAAGTTATGGTTGGAATTCCTATAATGTGGAGGAAGGATATTTCATTTCCAGCACATCATCCATGTTGTCTCAAGTTGTTAATGATTTTTAATTGCTACTATTTTTTTGTTTTTAATGGAAAATTACTGTTTAAATTCATGATCAGTTGAGTTTGTTGTTGTTATTGAGTTAAACCTACAGTGTGTGTTATAATGTACATTTTTAACATTATTTTTGGTTTGTGATTTTCCATTAACTAGACTTTAAGATGTGTTTGTACACATGTTATGGTATAACATGTGTACACCTGTCACTACAGCACATGTGTGGATACCCATCCCCAAATTTGTTTTACAATGACCTTTATTATGACCAGGTCTTCTTCCACTAAGGAATAGAAATATAGGAGGCTAAGGCAGGAGAATCACTTGAACCAGGGAGTTGGAAGTTGCCATGAGCCAGATCGTGCCACTGCACTCCAGCCTGGCAACAGAGCAAGACTCCATCTCAAAAAAAGAGAGAAAATGATGTGGGACTAAATGGGCTTTGGGGTTCTCTGTTTTCCTGTCTCATCTGAATTGTTTGGCTCAAAGACATCCCTGGATAATTGACCCAAACACAGTGATAGATTTTAGTAGATGAGTGTTAAGGGCATGTGAATAGATCACTTTTTGACATTTAAAACATATACGTTGCATTGATCAGCTCAGGCTGCTATAATAATACACCATAGACTGGGTGGCTTAAAACAGGAGTTTATTTTTCATAGTTCTGAAGACTGAGAAGTCCAAAATTAAGGTGTTAGCCAGTTTGGCTCTACAGTGGGATCTCTCTTTCTGGCTCACAGAAGACTGCCTTCTTGCTGTGTTCTCACAGGACAGAGTGAGAGTGAGTGAGCTCTTGTCTCTGTTCATCATCTTATAAGGAAACTATTCTCATCATGGAAGCCCCACCCTCATGACCTTATATAAACCTAATTACCTTCCAAAGGCCTAGCCTCCAAGTACCATTACATTGGAGGTTACGGCTTCAGCATAGGAATTTCAGGGAGACAAACGTTCAGCACATAATATATGCATTTATTCAGGACATTTACAAAAATGTCTCAATATGGAAACTTACTAATAAAGTATAGGAACTTTTAATTTCACATGAAGTTGCTTGTTTTATAGTCTCTGTTGTTTCTTGCCAAGAAGTCTTAATTTTCTTGCCTTTTAACTATAAAGATGCTTCTATTGATGAACCTGAGCATGAATTCTATTTTAATTAGTCATTTTAATATAACTATATATAATTTTATTGTATAATACTGGAGGGCCCTGATAAATATGATGATTTCATCTTTTATTTTCAGATATGGAGGAATATAGCTGACCTCTAACTGGGAAGAGTAAGCACTTGCTTATCTGATGGAGGCTGAGATATTCTCTAAGGCTCTTCTGTAACAATTCCTCCTGCCATTGCAGTCCATGCCTCACATTATCATTCCTTTGAATTAAGACATCAGCACTTCCTAAAATACAACAGTTCTCAAGATAGGCAATAGGAATCATTATCAGCCTCTGAAATAGAAAGGTACTGGGAAGGAAGATTCATGTTGAAAGAAACATTCTCCTATCATTCTAGTTTAGCTTTTAAGAATGTGCCATTTCATAGCTGCAGTTTCTTCTCTCCATTTGTTTACAGTTTTACCTATGACTCCCTAAACTCCTTCACTAATGGTAAGGCTCTCTAACTGGCTTTTTTAGAGTAAGCCTCATTGTATCTTGGTTGGGTAGGATTCTTATTTGTAGTAATTGAGCACACTGATTCTAACTTACAGAGCAGAATATCAATGTATTAGGTTTTGAAGAGGGCTCTAGTTTCCCTAGGTCTGTGGTTGCCAAGAAACAAGACTATTTTCTAATTGTTGTAGGCCAAAGATTTCAGAGGGTTTGATAGAGGTCCGGGACTTGTGTCTAAGGAATAGCAGGAATAGAAGAGGAACTTGGGTCATGTGGAGGGTATTTGGTTTCAGATTATTAACACTAGAGACAAGATAAGTTCATTGAAAATCATGGTAGAAATAGTTGAATTAAGGTATCAAGTTCAAGACATGAGACCAGAATTGAGAAATGGTTTCCAAAAAATTGGCAGCCAAATAGAAGTGGAATGGGATGTGAGGACAGAGGAAAGGGAGGAGTCCTGGATGACTGACATGAATAAGATCAGTGTCCACCACTCATTTTCATTTGTTCTTGATCACATAGAGAGAAGCCAACCCTCTTTCAAGCTCCTTTCTCTCTGGGACCTGGGAAACACAAGGTGGTCAAGGCTTTTCTGGGCTTTCTACCACTGAGTTTTGGGTTTGTCCTCTACCTAGTTTGGCAAGTACAGAAGCCAGCTTCTATGCATCAAGCCCACTTTCTCTTCAATCAATTGCTCGGAATTACCAGCTAGGATTTTAGAGCTGGCTATAAAGTTTTAAACTTTAAAGCTATAGGCTGGGCATGGGGGCTTACACCTATAATCCCAGCACTTTGGGAGACGAAGGCAGGTGGGTCTCTTCAGGTCAGGAGTTTGAGACCAGCCTTGGCCAACATGGTGAAACCCTGTCTCTACTAAAAATACAAAAATTAGCTGGACATTTTGGCAGATGTCTATAATTCCAGTTACTTGGGAGGCTGAGGCACAAGAATCCCTTGAACCTGGGAAGTGGGGTTTGCAGTGAGCCAAGATCCTGCCACTGCACTCCAACCTGGGTGACAGGGCAAGACTGTATCCCAAAAGAAAAAAATATTTTAAAGCTGTATCTTAACAGATGAATATAGGAAGAACACGTGGGGTTTACAACCTTGAAAACTTGAACGAATCCAATAAAGTGTTTAAATTTTGATATGCTCAGATGTGTAGGACTGAGAACCATAAACTCTCCCACCTAAAAGACCCCCCCATGCCGCCGCTCCTGTCCAGTGCCCAGGACTTCTCAGCCATGTTGTTTGGTACTGTGGGCCTATAGTAGTCTTTGATACGTTGGCCAGTGTCACCTCTAAGCTTTCTGGGGGTGGCTTATACCTCTTTGAGTGTCAATCTCAGCAGTGAAATAAAGGCAGTGATAGTGGTCATTAGTATAGAAAAGGGCATTCTCTATGGGAAAATTCTGTGTGAATTTTGCAGTTACAAGATGACACCAGAGAAATTCCAACCAAATCTGTTTTTCTGACTGTCCCTGGCTAGGTAATAGCAGTAGACAGGTGAATTCAGATGTAGATGCTTCTGGAAAATTTCCTTTAAATAGTAAGACCATGGAAATTACTGTAAAAGTGATCCTGAGGTAGGCTACCACCTCCCTGATGAAGAGAGCATAGTTTAAGTAGTTAGGGAATGACAATTACTGTTTTTTCTAAGGATAGCCACCACCACCAGAATTGTTTGGTGGCCCCCATCTGATATGAAGTCCAGGGTGATGCAGTCTCAAGGTCACTTAGCAGCAATGCAGTGATCTTAGAGTCTTCTTTGTTTGTTTGTTTGTTTGACCCAGGCAATTGTGATTTGGGAAAGCACTGGGCTGTTGTAATTATCAGTGTGCCACATTCAGTGCCTTGGAATGGCCACGATGGCTTTCCAGGGATGGAGAATGGAATAAGGAGTAGGAACCTATCATTTTGGGGTGGCTGAACTACTTTCCACTGATCCCCTAAGTGAGTTACTTCCAGTACAGCTGGAAATCAGAGTGTTCAGAAGAAGCTCCTACCTATTGTTAGCATCTGATTGGTCACTGTATTTCAGCAGCACTGAATAGTTTTTAAGAGAGAGGATCCCCTAGAATGGCTTAGTATCAGATATCCATGGTAATCAGACCTGCAGCCAGCCCAGTGATGCTGGCTGCCTGATATATAAGTAATTTGTAGCTCAGTGTTTTCTGAAAAATAAAGCAGTCACTGCTCACTGCTGAGCTTTCTGAACTTCTGAACATGTGACAAGCTAGAGTGATTGAATTGCATCATGAGGTACCTGGCTCTCTCCAGCGTGGGCCTCAAGGACTTGACAGTGACCATTTTCACATGCTGAGTAACTGACCATGGCCAGTGTAAATTTCCCTCCAAAAACAAGAAAAGGTAGTATCAAAACAAGCATGTTCAATTTTAGCCTATTGCAAAAGAAGACTCGGGGCAGTAGACTGAGTCTGCTTTTGCAATAGGCTAAAATTGAACATGCCTGTTTTGATACCATTAGATGCCTGTTTTGATACCATTAGATTAGGGCAGACTGAGGAAGGCTACTCCTGGGACAGAAGTGATCAGATTACTGAGTGAAAGGCATTATTGAATCAGGTCAAATTCATTAGATTTCCTGATGATCCATAATTAACCATGGTATGGACCCATAGGCAAGGCATTGGCCACCCACAATTCTGCTTCTAGCCAGAACACTCTTCAGCTTAGCATGGGGCTCCACGTGGCAGATGAAGTTGAGCTAACCTCAGCCTTTCCCTTGATAGTGCAGACTGCATTTCCTGGCAATAGAGATGACCTTCTCTCCAGAGGTGCAGCCATCCTGAAAATGTCAGTGAGAGATAGACACTCCTGCCCACTGACTCCTTTAAAATCCGAAGGCCAGAGTGTCTCGTAGAAAGATGTGTCCGGGCTGCTAACCATACGCTGACCTGACTGAAGGCCAAGTGACTTAACAAGGCTGCCAGTTTCACACAACAGGGTCAATTAATCTTCCAAAGTTATTATGAGACCTTCTTGTAACTGGGCCTCAACACAGAGCCCCATTCCATGACAGCTCCTGGATGAGAAGACAGAATTCAGCTGCACATCAGCTAGTCATCCTCTCTTCTCTCCGCCTTTTTGTCTAAGGCAGTATGCGGCAGCATCAATCTTTTCCACTGTCACCTGGCTATCAAAGAGGTCCCATGCAGTGTTCAAGAAACCCTGTTGGGCTGCCAGATTACACAGCTGAACTCCCCTTAAGAAAGATAAATAACCACACTTTCTGCTTCTTCTAAGAATCCTGGGGAGTTATTATACATTTTTTAATCTGAATAAAATTCAGGCAGTTCTTCCAGATTTCTTCAGGGTTTGGGGGTAGTTGGAGGACAGAAAGCCCTAGAAGAAATGACAACAGAGGCTCTAAAAGTTATTATTTTCCCGTGGAGTATGGCTTTATTCTGAGTGCCATATTCCTCAGGCACAGAAACTGGAATATAGCCACTAGACTCTTCATTCTACCATAACAATAAGTATACTTCTGTAGTATTTTATTCCCTCTGGTAGGAGAGCAGGACAGACCCAGCCAGAAGGTCAGCCAAGAGATACAGTGCCAGGGGTTTAATTCTCAGAAGTGGAACCAAGACAGTCAAGATGATTTCCCTGATGTGGCCAGAAACAGGAAGAAACAGAGGTGGAATCAAGCCAAGTCCTTTGAGCATGCCAATGATCAAAACTGAGATTGGATGACAGCCAGACTAGAAAATGAAAACAAAGCTGGCAGGTTGGAAGCTAGGCAGAACTGGAACAGAACAGGACACACATTAAAGGCTTGGAAGCAAAGTGAGGAGGCTCTAGGCAATTGCCACAAACAGAGTTAGAACATCTGCAGCTTGTTTTTCTCACCTGCCAGTCATGTGGAACATGGCTGGCTCGTACTAGTCTAGGAGGCCCAAGGCAAGTACCCAGTTAGAAATATGAAATTAACCAAGTCACAAACAGCTTCTGCCATAGAGCAGATTGTACCTACCCATTGACATAGGCTGCTCTTCCCCACTCCAGGACCCTGGACTCAGCCCAGGTGCTTGGATTTTTAGGACCTGCCAGCTCCTGACTGTTTTAAACCTGACTTCTTTCCTGCCTAGTTTTTGGCATCTTTCAGGTTACTTATTTGAATTTCTGACCAGCTCTAATCCATTGCTACCCATGTTTAAGTGTGACAGATCTCTCCCCAAACATGGATTCACTTGGAAAAAATATTTACAACCAGAGGGTTTTTGGTATTGTGAATATAGTCAATGTTCTCCAGGGATTTATTTTTCCCTAAGTGATGTTACCCATTTGTTTTAGGTGATTTGGGGATATATCTATTTTAAAAATGAAGACTTATCCTCCATCTTTTCTCTGAGATAAAACACCGGAAAACTGAAATACTTCAATTTGTTTTTATATGTAAAAATGGCATTACAACATCTCTTGCCTCCCTGTTAAGTCTCTGGCATAGTTTGTTAGAAAAACCCAAATTAATAAACTCTTTTTCATATATTACATCTTAAATGAAGTGCTTTTTTGCTGACATAAAAAGAGATGCCTTAATTTAATGGAGATGCTCACTCAAAATCATACGTTGTTACTTCAGGAGATGCTTCCTGTATTAGCTAATTTCATCTGTGATGTGTGGATTTTCACTAGTTTCTGTCTTTGAGGATTATACTTTCTGATCTTGTCCCTAGTTTTGGGTTATGCCTATCTTATTTGGGGGCTTAAGTCATCTTTGTACCTAGTTAAAATTACTAAAATTTAATTTCTATTTAGTCACTCATTTATTCAGTTCACATATACTGAGTATATACTATTGATTGATTCATGTATTCCATAAATAGATACGTATTGAGTGCCTACTTCTACCAGCACTGTTCTAGGTGTTGGAGATACAAAGTTAATAAGATAGAGATCCTTCCATCCCAGTGTTCACAGTTTAGTGGGGATGAGAGAAAAACCATTCCAGACAGTGATGCTGTGTGGATACCAATGGGAGGTTATGGGACTCATTGGAAGGGATGAAATTCAATTATTTGTGAAGTACAAGTAGACATCAGTTGATTTAATGGTAATGATGCAAAACGGACCTAACCCTATGAACCATGAGATTAGACTCTTCTATCTTTGTATTTTCTTCACGGCTTCATTAAATTTCAAGACTGTAGATCAAACTAAGCTTAGGAAGTGTGTTTTGGGTGTCCTTACTAAGAGTTACTTCCAGCATCAGGACTTTTCGGTAACCTCTGAAGATATCAATCTTGGATATTTCTAACAATCTTCCAAGGGAACCATGTAGATTGTGCAACAACTTAAAATATTATAAATGGACAATTGGCTTGTGCCTGGTTAAGACATGATTTTCTGCTCAAGGTGTTTGGGCTTGAGTTAATAAATTACCTAACCTCTTACTCACTAATACTTTTTCTTTGGATACAATTTAACTATTAATTTTTCTATTTTCCAATAAGCCTAAAGTTTTACTGCATTTTGAATAATAATAATGCACATGTTGATAAGAGTTTTTAGAGATTTACATTATAAAAAACATTTAAGAACAGCAATTGTACAAAATACAGTTTTCCAAAGTACTAGAAAATAAGTAACCAATAACAAAAGTCTAATAATACAAGTAAGATCTAGGATATGAGTGAACTGGTCTTTAAATTAATTATAACCAATCATGAGAAATTATACTGAAAACTGTAATACTTTAAAAATATACTTTGGTAAATAATTAACTACACTCTAACTCTCTGGGTTGAGTCACTGTTATTGTAAAATTAAGAATTACTCTCCCGGTTTGAAGATATCTAAAAAATAAACTTGAGATGGTCATTACAGACCTGAAATTAGAAGTGAGGGTTCCTGGTATCTTATCCAATGAAATATTCTTTATTATTTGTTGTCCAAAAAGAGGTTAAAACCAGATTGTGAAATTAATTTAGGCCACAACCAGTATTTATAAAAAAATACAATAGGACAAAATAAATATAAAATACAATGCAATACAATAGAAATAAAACATATCACAAGTAATAATGATAAGCACTATATAAATTTTTTTGTATTTTATATATGCCTGTATAGAAATGCTAGGTCACAATACAGAATGCATTTTTTATTGGGGGGGGTCCTAGTCAAAGATGTTTGAAAGCTACTATCTTAGAAGATGCAGTCCAAGGGTAATTATGCTACAAGAGAAGCCAGAGAGTTTTAGGAGTGCTTTACAGGGGTTCAGACCAATAAAAATGGACACATCTGATGAAAAGACTTCCTGGAAGTCTTGAATAGCTAAAGAAGTATTCATCAAAATGAACATAAATTCAAATTTTCCTGAAATTTGAGGATTGGTAATGGCTACAACTACTTGTGAGGTTGCTAGTACAAGTCTTAACTATATTTTAAGTATTACAGAGTGCTGGGACCAGGGAAAGTGGAGGCTTAGGGAAAAGCCAGCCAAGCACACCCGAGAGTGGTAGGACAAGGGACAGTTAACCATAGATCAAGGCAGATTGAATGTCTTGCCATGGTAGAGTTAGAGTGCATTGGCTGCCTTCTAAAAGGGGCATAACCTCATTTGTGGGGTCACTATCTATGGAATGTCTTGAAGTCGGTTTGTTAGCAGCTTCTGCCCTAAGTCCTTTGGCCACTGCAGCAAGATAATCTGTTGTTGGGTCTTATCAAATATAGATAAAAACAAGATTGCATTTTAGGAAACCCAAGGAAACTAGCAGGTATCAATAACAGTGTAAGTGTTGTATCCCCCTAGAAGATCCTTTCTGTTTCTTAGAGGAAAATGCACTTACCTTATCTTTCTAAATGTATCAGTAATTTAATTCTAAAATATTTAGAACTTACCAAATTGGGAACATCTGGGACATGTCAGGCCACGCAGATGTTGGGAAGTTCTAGTGATCCATGCAGACAAACACTGGATTATGTGTACCTTCAGACCAGTACCACTCCTCTACAAAAGCCACCTTTGACTGTCTCTACTAAGTATTATTGATGTAACTCTATTATTTGTTGAATGTTGTGCTAGGTGCTCTGAGATTTTATGGACTGATAAATATCTCCAAAGGCCCAGATTCTGTTTATTCAAATTGATCTAAGTAAGCTAGCACTCCCCACTTTTTGAAAGGGTGAATGAGGAAGCTCCATTCCCAACTTGGATGTTTAGAGGTGGCAAAAATGAGAGTGAGATACATGTGGTTTTTACAGGGGAAATCGGCAGCATCACCAGCATTCTATCACTTGGGCAATGCTACAATCAAGAAGGGAATCCAGTGGACACATAGGAGCTTAAGCTTGTCCTTGAAGTGTGCAACTCTGCCCACATTCAAGCATGTTTGTTTCCAACCAGATTCTGTTTGTAAATGCTCATGATTCTATTAGCCATGATTCATAACAAAGAGACGAAGGATACTGACATATTAAGCCATAGGAAACCAACAAGATATGAGAGACTGGAAGTAACCAGCATCAGAAGTCTAGGTCACCATTGGGCTCCTACAACAGGATATAGAGAGGCATGTGAGCTAGGCTAGATAGCAGAGTGTTAGGTCCATGTTATCTTTAAAGACGGGATCTGTAAAAATGGATACTACGACTTCAGGAATTCAGAATTCAGGTTCTGGAAAGGTCAGTGTAGGTCAATTAATAAAAACAGTGCCAGTGGGACAGGCACAGTGGCTCACACCTGTAATCTCAGCACTTTGGGAGGCCAAGGCAGATGGATCATTTGAGGTCAGGAGTTTGAGACTAGCCTGGCCGACATGGTGAAACCCCATCTCTACTAAACATACAAAAATTAGCCAGGCGTGGTGGTGCATGCCTGTAATCCCTTCTACTTGGGAGGCTGAGGCAGGATAATTGCTTGAACTAGAGAGATGGAGGCTGCAGTGAGCCAACATCACACCACTGCACTGGGCAACAGAGTGAGACTCTATCTCAAAAAAAAAAAAAAGCAGTGCTAGTGAACAGATTGCGGCTTTTGACCACGAGCGAGTCTATTTAGTCTCTGTTGTAATTTTATGATCTCTATGTGTAGGCAGACAAAAATTCACAGGGAGAGTAAGACCTCCTATGTGTTGATGGATCCTGAATCTTATATCTTCTCCAAAATGCGTACTGATGGTATTTATGCAGGTTTAATTAAAGTATTATTATGAAAATCAAGACATCGTAATAATTATTTCCTATATGTTCATGACAGTATACCTAAATAAAGGACTATACATCTACACAGAAAGAGTATCTCATTTAAAGCAATTGTTTATACCATGTGATATTTACCTGGTTTTGCCCACTCTGAGCATCAGAGTCTGGGCCTATTAGTCAGATGTCGATTTACAACAATACCTGAAAGAGTAAATAATATATGTTTTATTGTATAAATAATTTAATCGTATCTACATAGATAACAAATATGAAAAGTACGGCTCTGATAAAAGTTTCTGATTCCTGGTCACTAGTGAACTAGTAATTCTCTTTAGCTCATTGCAGTTAAACTAATAATCATCATTCTAGTCTGCATGTTTTCTTTTACAATTCTTCTGATCTCCCTTTCACTCAGCATGTTCTGATTTCATCCCCTTGGAGATGCTTACCTTGATTCAGTGTTTATTTTTGGTCTTTGCTAGGAACTTCATAGGCTTTATTTGGCAGTGATTCTACTGAATGTGTTTCACCAAATCCTTTATCTGTTTATCTCCACAGGTCAGGCTTCAGTTCTTCTAACCTAAGCATTCTGTTCTCTTCACAGTGACATCCTATTCCATTGTGTTTGGCCACATTCTACAGCTAGCTTAGTGATGGAAGAGGGCTATTCGGATTCTTTGTGAGGAAGCAGGCCTTTCAGATTGGGGTGCAGCTGGATGTGTTGCTCTTACGTGCCTCCAGCAGCTGCCTGAGAACTCCTAAACTGTTTATAGTCAGCAGTCACATAGGCTCCTCACACAAACGTTATTTCATTTAATCTTTACAACAATCTGGTGAGATATATATTGTTATTATGCTGCAAAGATGACGGAATTAATGAGAGTACAAAGCAAGCAGGTAGCAGAAGCATTATATAATAGAAACCCATCTTCTGATTTCAGCCTAAGACTATTTCCTTTAAAAAGGGTTAAGTGACTGCCCAGCTCAAAATCATTACAAGATTGGAAACTTTCCACTTCAACTTGGCCTTGGGATTATCGCCTTTTTTATTGTAAAATTAAATAATTTCTACAGCTTCTGTTTTCTTATTTGGTTAACTTCTAATTGGCCACATTGCATAAAATAATTATCATTTGTCTAATTAGAAGTATAAATAATTCCAATGAATGAAAGCAGAAGCAGGTAATCCATTATAGTGCAATCAATAATTTTGCAAATCCATTTAGTATTTGGCTAATTTTGAACAATGCAGATTTTCATTATACACAGAGCTCCTAGAAAAACCAAAGGCAGTAAACTAAAACAAAATAATGTTTATAAATCCAGGATAGTATATATAGAAGTGGCAGTCAAATAAGATTATATTTATATACTAACTATACTAAAATTTGTGTATATAATTACATTACACCAATTTTAAAGAAAAAAACTTATAAGTACTTTGGGCTTTTAAATTTTTGTTTCAAAAAGCATTTTCTTATCTGCAGCGTTCTCATATCAGAAATTCTGGCACCAAACCAGACAAGCCATTCATAGCGCTTACCAAATTTGGCAACTTATATTTTGAGTAAGTGTGTTTTGTTAGATAATGGGTATGAAAAGAATATTAATGAAAGAAAAGCAAAAACATAGGCATATATTTATTTATATATGACATAGCATAATTATAGAAATATTGTCAAAGGTGGCCTAAACAAACTTTTCTTACTTCAAGGTATTTAGAAAAATAGCTTGACTTGTAGACTTCACTAAGGGCCACTTTGTCATATTAATCAAGAGTTAAGGATTAAAAATATAATATGGACATTCATTTATAAGCCAAAAACGTGACTTGTTCATTACTTAATGATAGTGTAGTAATATTGATAAACAATACATCACCTATTTGACTAAAATGAAAAAAATGTCATTCAAGTTCGTGATCAAATTTGGCCAATAATGTTTAAACTGAACTAGATCTTTTCAGGGAGGTCCCCTCCAGAAAATCATTAGGAAACTTGAGCTAAATCATACTCAAGACAAAGACGCATACCTTCCTCAAAAAAAA